>NC_140367.1:10832500-10900000 GCF_054491055.1 Hypomesus nipponensis
TGTTCGTCTGCATTCATGTTGTCCATGCGTACAGTATGCGGGTGGGTGTGTGTATCCGAGCCCAGTCTAAGCATCCACTTACTTTCCCTGGCAGCGCATCCAATTAAACCATACAAGAGCGCGGGCGGAGGGCGGAGGGCGGACGCCCTTCCCGTCGTCACGGCAACCGGGAGAGAGTCCAATCAGGCCCTGCGGCCGGCCGGCGGCCGGGGGAGGGGCGGCTGGGGAAGCCGGGCGACTCGTGGACGGCAGGCGGGGGCCACGTCGATGTCTGCGCCTCTTTCATCACGGCGGGGGGGGGGGGGACACAGTCTGAGTGTGTGTGAGAGAGAGAGAGACAGAGAGAGTGAGAGAGTGAGAGAGAGAGAGAGAGAAAGAGAGAGAGAGAGAGAGAGAGAGAGAGAGAGAGACAGACAGACAGACAGACAGACAGAAGTTAGGGTTTGCGTCGACAACAGATTCGATGGAGCCTCGTCCTGTGTTGCTGCTGGGATGACAGGCGTGACCTTTCACTTCCCCGACTCCTCGTGTTTGTGTGTCGAAGTTCTACCATCTGCAGCGGGTTGAATGGCGTCTCTCTGCCTGCTCGCGGCGACACAATGAACAGCTTCAGTTGCCGCTTTATTGACTTCATTCATGAGTCCTCACTCCGACTAATTGGCATTCCTCCGGAGGTTATGCATGTACATTTCTGGCTTTTGATGCTTTTATTTTGTAGTCAAGGTCCTGAATGACCATCACGCGCGCAGGCACACCCACACAAAGATACACACAGACAAAAACGGCATATAATCACACCAGAGCACACATGAAACGCACACACACACACACGCACACACAGTCCCAAAATGTACTGTCTCATCCCCGATCAACTTTCCGCAGTTTCACAGTCCAGACTTTTATAAAAAAAGCACAAAAAAAGCAGAGGAAAATAAATTCAAGGATGATAACTTCAATCCCGAGCATCACACGGCTCCAGATCTGTAACGCTGGGCGACGACCAGGAACAAAGGAAAAGTTGGACCCTCCAGGGTCCTTTGCTGCCTCCTCCACAAAGAGAATGCCTGATTTGTGCTCATCACCAGGAGCAAGAAGCAGAGGTATCTGAATACTCCACCCATCACCAAAACGTATGGCCCAGTGGTTTCCCCCCTAATCCCCCCCCACAATAATCATTGTGATCTCTCCACTCATCTGCGACTCCCATTCTCGGGCGCCTCGCTGATGATTATGGGTTTTCAACCGACACGCGCACACACACACACACCTCAACAACCTCTCCGGTGATCAGACAACGAGCGCACCTCTTCATCTCTTTTCAAATATGCAGAGAAAAGGAAGAAGTCCCCCCCCCCTCCCTCATCTCACCCCCCCCCCCACCACCACCACCGCTCTGAAATCATCTCAAACACAATCGATGTTCCATACCCCCCCCGCGCGCGAAATGGAATAAGAAGACATTTGAAGAGCATGCTTTTTTTTTTGGGGGGGGGGGGGGTCTTCTTCGTCTGGCTGGCGCAGACGGGGGGCTAGCTTGAAACACACACGAGACTGTCTGGCTGGGTAGCTGGGCGTGGAGGGAGGAAAAGTAGGGCGAATCTGAGCCTCTGGCGAGAGCCAGGTAGATGGGGCGGGGAGACGGGGGGACGGGGGGACGGGGGGCCCGCAGGTGGGGGTCCGCCTGCTTGGAACACTAATCCACTGGACCGGACCAGACCAGATGCCCACCACCGTCACCACCCTGCTCACCCCTCTCCCTCCTGCCTTCTCTCTCACTCTCTTTTTTCGCCTTTTTTCTTCGCCCGCCTCTCTTCCACAGCCCGTCCCGTCCCTTCCAGCCCGACTCCGCCCTCCCTCCCCTTTTCTGTATCCGTTCCTCCACGCCCCCGCCCCCCCTCTCCCCTCACCCCCACCAGCCCGACCACACACACGGTCCACTCCCTCCGTCTGATTCCACCAACATCGGCCCTCTGGCCACACGGTCGACATTCCCTCCCACCCGTAAGCCGCCGCAGTTGACCTCCCGCAGCGTCACCACTCGGCCCGCAACGACTGGAAATCGTGTTTTGCTTTTTGCCTCGACCCCCCAGCCCGCCACCCCCCCCCCCCCCCTCGCGCCCCTCCCCACAACCCCGCCCCCCAGTGTCCAGTGGGGGAACAACACGCTGAGTAAACACAGATGTAGCTTGGGTTGTTATGGGGGGGCGGGGGGCAGCAGAAAAACACAAATTGAGCTTATTGATTCACACACCTCCAGGCATCAAAGGATGCGCTGGTCCGTGTGTGTGTCTCGGGCCCCCGATGCCCTAATTAAATATGAACGTGTGGCTCGCCTTCACCGACAGCCTGCGATGGATGAAGCTCCAGTATGAGAGGCAGTCAATCAATACATCAGGTGTCAGCGCGGCCCGGCGGCAGAAAAGCTGTTTAAACGAGTGAGAATTAGAGGTTTGCTTACGTGTTTGTGTGTGCGGCACGCAAAAGCGTTTTGTGTGTGTGTGAGAGAGAGAGAGGTGAAAAATTACAGAATCAAGTTTTGTGTGCATTGGGGGTGGGGTGGGTGAGGGTACGCGGGGGGGGGCATTACGGGTGTTATCGATGCAGGTGTAATTGTTGACGCGTGGCTACGTTAAGGCTGACATCTCACGTGAATGTCTGTCTCCCCCACATTCCTCCCTCCCTCCCTCCCTCCCTCCCTCCCTCCCTCCCTCCCTCCCTCCCTCCCTCCCTCCCTCCCTCCCTCCCTCCCTCCCTCCCTCCCTCCCTCCCTCCCTCCCTCCCTCCCTCCCTCCCTCGCTCCCTCCCTCCCTCCCTCCCTCCCTCCCTCCCTCCCTCCCTCCCTCATTGTCATGCGTGGAGCAGGCAGAGGCGCCCAGAGAGAGCTTGCTTATGCAGCAGTTGTTTTGATTCGCATTCACGGTTCCGTTTCCTGACAGAGGTCAGACGTTGCTGACGGCCATCGGGCAGGCGCTTATCTTTTCATACGGCCGCCGTGTTTCAGCCACACGGCTGGCACGGACAGTCTACAGTAAGCACAGTAAGCACAAATACTCAGGAGAGAGGGAGAGACAGAGACTGAGTGTGTGTGTGTTATTGTGGTAAAAGTCCTCATACGGTACAGTTGATCTCAGAGGAGCTGCATCTTCAGTATGCAGGGAGGATAACTGTTGTTGTTGTTGTTGTTGTCGTTGGTGGTGTTGTTGAAGATGATGTTGCGTAACCCGGCGCCACATGTCAGCAGAGCGGCGGGGGAAACGCACGGCGGTGGACTGCATCGAATTAAAAGTTCCTGGCAGGGAGCGGCTAATGAGTCTCTATCCCAGCAGCCTCTTTGAGGGTGCGAAAGGGCCCAGGGCAAGGGGGGCTGGGGGTGGGCGGGACTTCCTCCACTGACAGGTGGAAGGATGGAACACACGTGGAGGGGAGCAAGGCTTAGAGCCAGAGGCAGGGGACGGTCCCAACAGAACCAGAGCTCTGGGAGACTGCGACCAGGCTCCGCTCCCCTCCCCAGGCTCCACCCTCCCCAGGCTCCACCCTCCCCAGGCTCCACCCTCCCCAGGCTCCACCAAGGACTACCAGCAGGGAGCCTCATCCACTGAGGAAGCGTGAGAGGAAATACCCGCCCGACTCGAAGCATACCGTTTCATGCGCAACCACACAAGAAGGGTGAAATATACTCTGTCTCCGTTAAAGATTTCTTCTTTTTTTGGGGGAGAATAGCGAGTGTGTTTCGTTATCTTTGTGTGTGTGTGTGTGCTGGGGGGGTGAAGGAGAGATTGTACCCTCACAGACGCCGGGGCTGAGACTTTTCTTTTCAATATTCACAGAGAGGCTTCTGAATATAGATGATGTAAACAAAAAATGTTTACGAGATGAAGGAGAGAAAGAGAAAAGAAGGGGGGGGGGGAACGCAAGTGGTTGAAAAGGGAGAGTTTTCCTCTGCGTTTGGCGAGACGTGTCCGAGGCGAAAGGGAGAGTAATTCAGTTTGCCAAATGCAGTTGCTCTTTCCTTGTCATGTTATGCAAATGTGCGCTTCAGAAGCAAACGTTCCGAGCTTGGAAGCCAGCCTCTAAATGACTGATGGTGGATAATTGCACCAAAACGATGTGTGTTTTGAAGCGCAGACACATTTTGATGAGTAATTGAGTTTGCTGGCTGGAAGCAGTTCACTGATAACACATCACACAGCCACTGTGGGGAAAAAAAAACCCTGATTTAAGGATTTTAATAAAACCACCATGCGCGGGTTGAAAGGAAAATTTGTAATTTTTGTTGAGCTCAAACATTTAGTTTGTAGTGATACTATGAATGTATCGTTTCCCAAATGTTTGTGTATATGAAAAAAAGATATGGTTCAAGGTATGAGTGAGTGAATGTACAAAGAGAGAAGTGCTATTCAACGTTAGAAATACTGAACAGCTCTTTGTGTGCAATATGATAGTGTTTGTCTAAATTATGCCTAAACCCAAACCGTTACTGTGTGTGTGTGTGGTAATCCGATGGGCCTGGTTTCCTTCCTCCATGTTGACCTGTTCTGTTTGTCTCGGGGGAGCGCTGAGGTAGCCTGGTCCTAACCAGACCCTCGTACATTTCATTTGTACAGAGGGTCTGGGATCTCTCCATTGACAAACTTCCTTGAAGGCGGGTCCTCTGTTGAAGTTTAAAACTATTGGATCCGCCCAGAGCCACTCTGATTTGCCATAACCAATCACAAGAGTTCACCTTAGCCAACTCCTTCACCACTACTGTAACGGAGCTAGCTGCCGTAGCTGGAAAATCAAACTGTTCCCAAACCCTGTGGGGAGGAGGGCCACAACATCATGGCCACCAACAAAAAGCTCCGGCTTTAACTTATGGATATTCGGCAGCGTTGCTGCCACAACCGCAGAATAGTTTCGCTCGCATCTTTCTCCGCCGCTATTACTGAACTACTCAAACTAGTGCACAACATTAACGTCATCGTTCTCAGCCACTTCCTCTGTTCGCTGATTGGACCTACAAAAAATGTGTTTCTAGAAACCGACTTCAGAGCCTAGCTCCCAGACATAGTACAGAAGCAAAATCCAAATTGAGCGGAAGTACGTAGGAGGGCAAAGCCAGGCTAGCGCTGAGGTGCCTTTTCACCTGTCGACATTTGCCAAACCTCCACGTTTCTCCGATGGAGCCCAGGGATATAGTGCACAGAACACCACAGAGAGAAGGAGGGAAAGGAAGACCGAGAGAAACAGATGTGAATAAGGAGCGGCGTCCTCGACTGTGTCGACCACATGCATCAATTCTGAAAGTAGGTCTCTCCCAATCCCTCCAGCTACCTACAGTACCATGCTCTAAAGGGACAGTTTTCTTTTGGTTCGGGACAGAAGTGGCAATTCAGTGCTGGGAGTTTGAGGCCATGTGAAACTTTGTGTTTCCGCTCCCTGGGGACTTGCCAAATCTCCACTGACCTTTCTTAGCGCTTCTCTTTGGAAAACGGATCCACATTAGAAACTAGAAATGGGTTTTAATTTAATTTAATTTTAGATTGGCAAGGGATGAGCAAAGGTTTAAAAAGCCTCCTAAAAATGTGTCCTGTGGTCGGTGATAAAGCATTGGCAATGGTGGCTGTGTACTTAGCCTACACTCAAAGAGCGGGGTGGGGTTATTATAATCAATCTCCAACCTCACTAACATAACAGGCATGTGTTTTAATCAGTGCTTGCCTTACTCACCACATGTCAGTTCTGAATGCTCAGGTTCTTGACTGGAGTGTTCCAGTGAGTAATTTTTTTAATGGACATTTCCCCGATTTCAATGCCCCTTGAAGTGATTTTAAAAACCAGTTCCAGTGATTTGTTCAAACCAAATTGTTGAAACATTCTTTTACACAGCGGTTCTTGTACAGAACCTTTTACTTTCTTTATAGTGTCTGTATTACATTTTAAATGTATTTTCTTTAACATAAATTACACAAAAGGGAAAGAAAATGTGATAAATATTACACATTAGCCATACATGGTTGTATTCGCCACACAGGACATCTATTGTTTGCCCAATCTTTCCCACGGTTGATGGTTGCATAGCAGCTATCGTTGTCTCTCTCAAAGAAATGTTAGAAGTGGTCTCGAGTGCTATCTCCTAATTTTCTTCCAAATACAAGTTGCTAGATTAAATCGGCTGATCACTACAATGGTTGAAGAATAAAATATAGGGGGGGTGGGGTGGGGTATTTATCATGAGACAATTTTTTTAGTACTTGAAATTCAGTGTCAAGCATAATCAGAGTAGATTTGAATCGGTCTTAGAACTACTGTCTTGTGGCATGATCTGATTATTTCAGAAGCCAGTGAGAACAGACAATGGGTCCTCGTTCCAGTACAGTACACGTCCTGAGTATGCAGCCTATAATCATCCACACTTCGCTTCGGCGAGGAAGACCCAAAATCCCATCGAGTAACGATTCTGGTCTGTCTATTCAAGGCTCTTGTCTCACAAGATCAATCCCTTCTGTTGACACACACGGTGTTGCAAGTCATCCCTCAATCTCCAAGGCCCAGCCAGAAGTCAAACGAGTGCAGGGGAACTGATAGTTTGTGTTACAACACATCCCTGGTTGGGGGAATATGTTTGCATGAAGGCCAAACTCACCAGCCAGATTGCTACGTTCACCGAAAGGGGCCAGAACCGAAAAGACAGACAGACAGACAGGCACTGACAGAACCATCAACCCAGAGGGAACCTGGCATAGAACAAACACAGATGGTCCGTTTTGCAGAACAATAAAACTAAATGCCACTTGAGGGGTCCTTAGTTCAAGGGATCGCTGCAGGCCGAGTCCATAAGAAGTGTGTCTTCAGACCTCGTTGAAAGGCCGGCAGTTGACAGAGAGGTGCGTGTGTGAATGGGGGGGAGGGATGGAGAAGCACCACAGGGTAGGTGAGTGGAAACTTCATACACGCTGGTGGCAAGAGGCTGGACTGCTGTGTGGGAACCCAGGGAGGTGGAAGAGCAGGTGGGCAGCTGCGTTCCCAACGAGCTGCAGAGGATGTATGGCAGTGTTGGGCTTGTGTGTGTGTGTGAGGTGTGGAGGGGGGGGGGGGGGCAGAGGGCTGACACGTTTAACTCCATTCGCAGATGAGGCAAACATACCAGCTACCGAGTTCACGGTACACTGACAGAGCTTACGCTATCCAAAATCATATTTGAATTTCCTGCCTTGCCAGATAGCGTCACAGATAGCATCAAAGGGGTTACTTGTGTTCGGCGACTCCGCATTTACTGCAGCCCACACCAGGGGAAGCATGCGACGTTGTACGTGCTGGGGGGGTTGTAGGGGGGGGGGGGTTAGGCTGATGTCGCCTCAAAAAAAGAAATACCATCTCCAAAGATGGCCATGGTGTGTATATACGGCATAACATATCACGGGACAGAGGCCAGAGATATGCTCAGCGTCTAGCAGACCAGATGACTGGTACCTGGAATCCCATACTGTACGTGCACGGAATATGGAGACTCGCTCAGGTAGCTGGAAAGACATTGTTCACAATACAAACAGGGATGAAATGGCTGACCTTGTTAAAATGGTGATTTGCAATTAGCATGAGTGCCTTTGGTTGAGCCGCTTGCAACAGGATGTGGGGGCCGAGGTAGTGACTTTTATGGGTGTGTTACACGCCTGACTTCACAGAACAACCTAGAATGTCTTCTGCTGCAGTGCTCTAATGTCGTTGGTAAGAGACCATGGAAAAGGGCAATGGTCTCACTGATACAAAACTGAACAATGGCGTATGCGTGCACACACATCAAACTCTCTACCCCCCCCCCCCCCCCAACACACACACTGAGCTGCCAAGCTTTCATATCGCGTTATATGCCAGTCACACACCAGTCAAACCAACCATCTCAGATGGAAAATGCAATCACTGGTAAAGCGACAACATTTCCAATTGCTTCAATTGAAGCAGTAAATATGGCCGCTGAGCACTTTCGGAATGACTAATGTACAGGCCAATAGAATATTCCGCCATTGTCATTCCTTGCCGATATCCTCCCTTGCTCGCTCTCCAAATTAGAGATCATTACAGCTGAAAGCCATTACACAGCGGTTGCAGGTGCTGTGCAAGGTGCCTTTAGCCGGAGTGCAGCCGTGTGACCGAGCACGGCACAAAGGTAGCGTGAGCGTTGAGAGGTGAGCCGGGGCGAGCGGGGAGGGCGAGAGGGGCGATATGTGCGGAAACTGTTTGGAATCCGATGGCTCTCAGGGAGATTTGGGGATTGAAAAGCAACAGTGTTCCCCCACAGGTACAATTACAGCTCATTAGTTTCGGATATCGGCTTTTGGATACACACACACGCACGCACGCACGCACACACCGCCTGCGCACACAGACAAGTCCATGCAAACATCAAAGGAGTAGCGCTTTTCATTCTGACAGCCTGCCGTCCCCTCTTCAAGTGACACTAGTCATTTAAACACATTAATCTTGCGCTAATATGAAGCGGTTCCCCATGGGCCACAATGTCCTCTACCAAGATTCAGTCAGAGCAGCCAGCTATATGGACAGTATAGGCTTACCATCCAGCCTTACTCAGCCAGGGCCCCCTGAAAGGGAATTACATCCAATTCACTATTTTGTTCCAAATCACTAGGCGTTTAATTACCTCTTAATTCCGAATAAAATCCCGACAGAGAAAGTCTTTGCTCACTGGCGTCAGGCCGATCGACCAAAACTCTCTTTGTTCTGAAAGTGTCCCCCCCCCTCTCTCTCTCTCTCTCTCTCTCTCTCTCTTTCTGTCTCTCTCTTTCTCTTTCTTTCTCTCTATAATCTGCCGGTCGTTTCTTAGATGATGTAGACTTCCATCCAAGGTCAAGACGTTGGGCAATTATGAATCAGTGATTTTGCGTCCTTGCCGAGAACAGTCACGTAAATTGTAGTCAAAGGAGAGAATTGCTACTCTCCATCACTGAACGGATGACAGGCCACGAGCCCGACTGTCAGAGAAATCAGAAAGAACTCAGTTCTTTCCGCGACGTCGTCGAGGACCCCGCCTTCCTCAGCCGTGGAAACGGCTGGGCGTGTCGACTTGTTTCCAAGTTCAGACTCTGTTGATGGTCCAAGGGATGCGGCAGACATGTCACATTTCATGGAACCGCGCGCTCGAAAGTCACGCTTCACATCAAGGATTCATCAGACATGACCGCGAGTGTCAGGAGAGGATGGACGAGAAAGGCTGGAGGAGGAAGGGAGATGGGGACTGGGAGGGAGAGAGATGCAGATGGGGACTGGGAGGGAGGGAGAGAGAGATGGGGACTGGGAGGGAGAGAGATGCAGATGGGGACTGGGAGGGAGGGAGGGAGAGAGAGATGGGGACTGGGAGGGAGGGAGAGGCAGATGGGGACTAGGAGGGAGAGAGAGGGAGATGGGGACTGGGAGGGAGGGAGAGGCAGATGGGGACTAGGAGGGAGAGAGGGGGGGGGGAGAGAAGGAGAGGCGGGGAATGAATCTGTTTTGGACAAGACTTTTAAAATGCATGAGCCTTGATCAGATCCCAGCTTGGGCAAATTGACCCCCAACAACTCCGACAACACTCTTAAACCGAGGGGAGAGGGGATGAGTCGGCAGAGAGAGAGAGAGAGAGAGAGAGAGAGAGAGAGAGAGAGAGAGAGACAGAGAGAGAGTGAAAGGGAGGTAAGAGGCAGCAAAAGACCAGTGAAATACACATTGAAATGTGAAGATGAAACAGATTTCTAAAAAAGGTGGGGAGTGGGGAGATAGGGAGGGAGTGTAAATGATAGAGAGAGCAAGACAGGGAGAGAAAAAAAGCGATGGAGAGAGAAAGGGGGGGAATCGGAGAAGCCAAGGGAGGGATAATCCTGTTTAATCCTGAGAAACAAACAAAGCAAATGAAGATGTTTAAACGAGGCATCGACCCCTCTGCGCGGAACCTTGCTGCTACCTTGGAGACAGCTAGGGCATTGTGGGTAGAGGTTACATGTTCACATCTGATTGGATAGGATAAACAGGTGCTCTCACATGCCCTTCAAAGACACTGTAGTTAAAAACAAAGACAACCATGAAAACTTTGCTCACTGGTAGATATGCCGCTGCGAGTCATATTGTCAAACGCATTCGCATAAAACCCTGACATTTTTGTCCTATTCTGCCAGCGACAATCATACGACCAGCCTTGAAGGATTTTCGACGACTTTTAAAAACGCGCGCAGCTCATGAGGGGCTTTCGACTCCAAAAAGAAGAACAAAAAAAGGGGGAGCGTGAAGGCAAGGTGACTCCGCGGCATCAAAACCCCCTCGGGGAGAAGAAAACGCGTCCTTTCATCGCGTGTCCTCGCGCTTTGAAGGTTGCCAAGTGGCACCGCCGAGAAATCCAGGCCGCCGTTCCTACGGCGACGTGAACAGGTTGAAAGAGTCTCTGTTCATGGGATGTGCCTACACCTGCATCGTGCCAGGCAGGCTTGTCATGGGCAGGTGTGACAGAGGTGGAGGAGTTGTTGACCTGGTTCTTAGCTCTCTCATGGAGGTCTATGCGGTCGGAGGGAAGAGAGGAAGGCTGAATTCATGGTTGTGTGGTGTCTGTGTGTGTGTGTGTGTGTGTACGTGCCGTCCTTGTGAATTTCCTGTCCCTGTGTGCTCTTGTGCTTGTGTGTGCTTGCGTGCACGTGCACCTGTGTAGGAGTGTGCCTGAGAGAAAGAGAGAGAGAGAGAGGAGAGAGGAGAGAGAGAGAGAGAGAGAGAGAGAGAGAGAGAGAGAGAGGGAGAATCTGGACGGGTTGACTGGATTTGACAGGTCGTTTGGGGCTTGGACGCCAGCATGATGTCGTTTTAGAGGATGCCTTCCCTCCTCAGTCGATGGTCGTAATGTGTTTGTGTCTGATTAGCACTGCTCCCCGTCAGCGTCCTGTCTCTTTAAATCTGCTCCTGCTCCTTGCTGAGCTTTCCACCCAAAAGAGCCCCCTTTCTCTCTCCTACCGCATCCATTCAAATGCCTTCATCAATATGGAAGGGCTTCTCTCTCCCTCGCCCTCCACATTCCCTCTCTCTCTCTCCCTCTCTCTCTCTCTCTCTCTCTCTCTCTCTCTCTCTCTCTCTCTCCCTCCCTCGTATTCTTTCTCTCTCCCTCTGCCTCTCTCTCTGTCTCCCTCTGCCTCTCTCTCTCTCTTTCTCAGCGTGGTCTCTCTGGAGAGCCGGACAGGGAGAGCGGTATTCACACCTCCCAGATAGAGGACCCAGAGATGAATATTGATCCACAGCTAGTCTCCCCCGGCGACACTGGCAGCCATCACATAACTTAGTTACCCCCCCCCCCCACCCCCACCCCCCTCCCGGGCCCCGCAGTCCCTGGTCTATTCAAAAGCTGCAATATTGTTTGTGGTCTCCTAATTTTCCAATCTTATGAGCCCGGTAACCCAGTAAATGAAACTGCCGTTGGGGGAGAAAAGGGATGGAGGAAAGAAGAGAGAGAGGGAGAGCACTAGAGCTTGTTATCTATCTTGGCCTTTCCCTCGCCAATCCGCAACTCCCGCAAAGCACTTTGTCTAGAGCGGCTGACTCATCAATGGATCAATCGGCAGATTTTGAACCCCCCCCCCCCCTTCCCCACACTCCAGAGTATACTGTGTTCTAGAGTATATCTCCATGCTGTGTTGGAGATGTGTGCTGTCAGGGGTGTGGGGTGGTGCTAGGATGTTGGCGGGGGTGGAGGTGGGGTGTTGGGGGTGGTATAGATGGGGTGTTGGGGGTGGCAGTGGGGGTGTTGGGGTGGAACAGATGGGGTGTTGGGGGGGTGGAGGTGGGATGTTGGGCAGTGGAAGTGGGGGTGTTGGGGTGGAACAAATGGGGTGTTGGGGGGTGGAGGTGGTGGTGTTGGGGGGGTGGAGTTGGGTTGTTGTGGATGGAGGTGTGTCGTTTGAGGGGGGGGTGTATTGTTGGGGGGGGGGGGGGGGCGGGGGTGGTATTTAGTGAAGGTGATTGATTGGGCTGACTGGAGAGAGTTACAGATTGATTCGTTTATGATTTGTGAACTGGCCCGCTAAGTCTCCCAGCGAGGGGGGGAGGGGGGGCAACAGACGGCTGGTGTGTACCAGGCGTCAGAATTAATTGTAGCCCTGGTGCTGATGAGTGGAGATGAGCCTGACAGTCCCTGCCGTTCACAAACACTCGCTCTCTCTCTCTCTCTCTCTCTCTCTCTCTCTCTCTCTGTTTCTTTCTCTCTCTCTCTCTCTCTCTCTCTCTCTCTCTCTCTCTCTCTCTCTCTCTCTCTCTCTCTCTCTCTCTCTCTCAAACACACACACACACACACACCTGTCAGCAGGGAAACATGCGCCCACGTCGACCGAATGCAAGCATCTGCCTTCGCAGATACACACACACACACACGCGCGCCAGCAAGAATACGTGCATGTCCTGTACATAGTGCAGTCCTCTCAAATGGAACACAGTTCTTTCTCTCTGTCATCCACACACGCGCACGCACACACCTGCCACTAGGATGGAACATCATGTTGTTTTGAGCAGCCGTCTACTGTACCTGACAGTAGGAGAGAGAAACAACTGGCATGAGTCCTCATTGGAAAACCCTTGAAACACGCCTATCCACACCATCCATCCATACCCCTCCCTGGTTGGCTGCGCTTTGCTAGCTTTCTTAGTACTGCCACTGTAGCTCACTCAGTACCATTCCTGTGCTTGCACTGTTAGCTTTGTTAGCACGGTTAGCGCTGCCGGTGCCATTAGCTTTGCTAGCGTCGTTAGCTCTGCAGGCGCTCTCAGCCTCGCTAGCGCTTCGCAGCGCTCCTTCGCGTCGCAGACCGTTCCAGTCGTGGATGAGGTGTAGCGGTGCTGGGGACTGCGAGTGGCGTTGCTAAGCGGCTGTGGTGGGGGCATCGAACGGCTGGATGTCTGGGAGTGCTGCTGGGTGTAGCCACGGAGGCCTGGTGGGCGGCCCTGTCTGCTGCGTCTGAGGCAGCTCCTCCTCGGAGCACGGAAGCCTCATTACCCCCCCGACACACTCAGGGAGGGAGAGAGAGAGAGAGAGAGAGAGAGAGAGAGAGAGAGGGAGAGAGAGAGAGAGAGAGAGAGAGAGAGAGAGAGAGAGAGAGAGAGAGAGAGAGAGAGGGAGACGCCACATGCAGAGAAAGAGTAGGAAGGATGCGAACGGGAGGGAGGCTGTGAAGAGAGAGGGTCTTAATGATGAGGGGGGTGGAGGGAGGGAGAAAGGGAGAGAGAGAGAGAGAGAGAGAGAGAGAGAGAGAGAGAGAGAGAGAGAGAGAGAGAGAGAGAGATAGAGAGAGAGAGAGAGAGAGAGAGAGAGAGAGAGAGAGAGAGAGAGAGAGAGAGAGAGAGAGAGAGTGTTTGTAGGGAGTCATAAGCTTTGGGAGGGGGAGGGAGAATGGATTGGGTTTATGGGCCGAAGACGGTGTAAGAAAAGATTTTTCACTCTCACTGTGGAAAGCGTTGGTGGTTAGGATTTGTTTATTATACTGAGTCAGGCAACAGAGTAGGCAGTCAGGCAGGCAGACGGGCATTTACAAACACACAATGGTACTGTCTTATATACCAACACAAACACACACATTTATTAAGATAAAAGAGAGATATGTGTTTGTTTGTGTGTGTGTGGGAGGTAGGGAGGGAGGGAGGGAGGGAGGGAGGGAGGGAGGGAGGGAGGGAGGGAGGGAGGGAGGGAGGGAGGGAGGGAGGGAGGGAGGGAGGGAGGGAGGGAGGGAGGGAGGGAGGGAGGGAGGGAGGGAGGGAGGTTATGTGAGCTCAGAGGGACATTGTATTCCAAGCAGTCATTAGTACCCTGGAGGGGGGTCTGTGATGACCGTGTCAGAGATTTTCCCCCCACTCATTCATCAGACCTATTTATCCTCCCTCCGCAGCCCCCATCTCCCCACTCCCCACCTCCCACCCCCCTGCACTGCAGTGTCACGCCCAGGAGCTGCCAAGTCTAATCGAGGCGATTCCTTCTCCCGGCGGCCATTTTGGCCTCGTAATAGATGACCTGGGTAATGGAGTTAGCAGGGCCGTAGCAACAGATGGTGGTTAGGGAGCAGGCGGGCGGGAGGGATGAGGCTGCGGGAGGCGCCACAGACGGACGAGACCAGAATACCGACCTCGACCCCTCGACCCTCGTACACGACACGCAAAAGAAAAAAGTCGTACACAGACGCAAACCAGCCCGCTCAAGGACCTCCACTTGAAGGCGTCTCGGGAATTCCAGACACGTCCGTGACACACAAATGTCACTCATCGGTGAAGTGCATAGGCAGGTAAACCTTCATCAAGAAGTGGAGGCTTTGAAGAGAGGACTTGATTGGTTCAAGTCCTCAGTGTGTGTGAGTGCGTGAGTGAGTGCGAGTGTGTGTGTGTGTGCGTGTGTGTTGCAAGGCTCATCTCTGTGCAGACATTTCAAATTTGCTTCCCATTTCCAGAGTATTTCTCGACACTGCCGGATCCCGCTTGATGTGTGTGCCTGCCTAGCTATTGTCATTGTCAATGTAACAGGCAGACAGGGCAGCAGAGTGTGTCGGCCGAACCTCATCCACACAGAACAGCGTCTCTCCCCCTCTCTCCTCGACCGTGTTTTCCGGTACGTTCCCTGAGCTGTCACCAACCTCATGCAGACATTCCCTTGCTCCCAGGACATGACTAGCAGAGCCAGCGTTCCATCCCTGCCGGATACCAGGGACGATCCCCCCCCCCCCGGGACGGCGTGGGGGCGGAGCTCTCAGACGGCAGGGTGTGTGTGTGGGGGGGGGGGTGGCGGAGAGGGGGTCGGTTAGCGTGTGTGAGCGCGTGTCGTAACTCCATGTTTACTTCTCCTCTCCTGAGTTTGGGTTACCTGGAGTCTGGAGTTGTTTCTTTTCCTTCCACGCGACGAGACGCGACACATCATCCTCTGTCGTTCCCCGGAGACTTCCCGCGGCGTGCTGGGTGACAAACACACCCGTCTGATGGAAGAGAGAGAGAGAGAGAGAGAGAGAGAGAGAGAGAGAGAGAGAGAGAGAGAGAGAGAGAGGCCTTTGTTCTGTGCAGACTTTGCTGCTTGCTGACAAAGAACATCTCCCTCTCTCCCTCCCTGCTTTCCTCCCTCTCACTTTGTTTCTGCAAAACCTTGAGGCAGGACTGTTTGTCGATTTCTAGAAGGGGGGGAAAAGTCCCCCCCCCCCCCCCCCCACGCCTCTCCCAAGCATATGAGCGTCTATCTGCAGATGAACTTTGGAGCGTATTGTATTGAAAGCGTTGGCCTTCAGATGGTATCGATCGCCAAACTAGAACCCCAAACCGACTGTTGAAGTCCGCGCTGCTGCAGGCTCCACAGACACCCAGCCTCCCACTGCAGGGGTATCTGTCGGTGTTCCTGCCGTGGGTGTGTGTGTGTGTTTGTGTGTGTGGGGTGGGGTGGTGATTCAGGAAGTTGTCTCTGTGATTGACAGCTATAATTTATAGATCCCTGTGATTATAGATCCGATGCTTTTGAGAATTCAGCACATTTCCTGGTTTGATATGAGAACGGATACAGAAGTTCTTCCTGTCAAAACACTAAAATCAATTCCCATCTTTTGAGATGACGGCACACGGTCTGTTTGGTGCTTTTTTTTGCACGTACTCCCCCATCCTCCCTCCATTTTTTCTGTCGATGTACTATTCAAGATGGCTGCCGCGTTATTGGAAATCAACTGGCGTACTGCAGGCTGCTCTTACAGGATCATCATATAAACAAGGTGAGTGGAAACCAGGCCTGCAGTATTAAAAACGCATCTTAAAGCTGCGGTCTGCACAGAAGATTAGAAGGATTATGTTGCTGACTTTGTCGAAGAAGCGGCTAACATAAATTAAGCACCAATGCGACTTGGATCCAGCCAGCCTCTGTTTTTACAAGCTAATCTCGACTCACCATTGTGAGCCATTTGAAGCTACATTTGTAAACTATATGTTTCTTTTGCAGTAAAATACGTCTTTTTTGGGGGCCAGAATCCAACATTAAACGGCGCCTTGATGCCCAAAGCAGGATGGAACAGAAATAGACGCGAGCTTTGAGCAGTTACATCACTGAAATCTTACATGTTTAATTAAAGGGATTGTCTGGTCTTTCATTCCCGCACAGCAAAATGTTGCCATTGTTTTCAATAATTTTTTGATCAGCTCATCATTAATAACTATGTACTAATGAGGAGCAAAAAACATCATAGGCATGGTATTTCAATCGTACCAATGAATCAGCCAAGATCCTGTCTCAAAAAACTGCTGTATTCCCTTTCATTTGGAAAGAAACTGTAGCTCGACAGCAGGAGGTTGGGGAGTTTTGTGTGTGTGTGTGTGTGTGTTGAGGAGAATAAAAGGAAAATCACAGCCCAAAAAATGTATCTTTTCAGGGACACAAAAAATCATTTTCTGCCTGCTGTGAAGTTCCCAGTCACGTGATCTGAACTGGAGTGGACGGGATTGGAAAGGAGACTGTGGTCGGGGTTAAAGGTCATTTAAAGAGTCCACATCGACAGCCAGGCAGTAGGATTCTACCGTCGTTGGTAGTTAGAGGTTATCTAGAAGGTTCTCTCTCAAAGTTTGAGTCTGATGCCGACGGAGGTTTTTTTCTTCCACAGCCGCCTATTTGAAGGTTTGTCTGCCGTGTTTGGAATACCAATAAACCGTCTTTCAGCTGCAAACCTCAGTTCAGCTGGAGTGGGTTTCAAGCCCGCTATCTTTGAGGTTTGTCTATTTATTTGAACGTGCGTGTGCATGTGTGTTTCTGGATATGCCCAGATGCGTGCGTGTGTTCGTACGTCAGCGTCCGCCCCTGTCTGCGAGGGCGTGTGTGTGCGCGCAAGTGTGTCTATGTGCGTCAATACCAGTGTGTATCTCTGCTTAAGTGTGTGTGTGTGTTGTCCTGCTCTAAACATCAACACACACACCGTCCAACCAGGGCTCGGCTAGCCAGCCAGAGAGAGCACGCGTGTCGCATGAATGATTGATGAGGGGAGCAGATGCCTACCAGACTGGACGCAGCGACAGAGCGACCTTGCCCGGCCCAGACTGATGACACCATCACCGTGGGACGCCACAGGACCAGGACGCCGGCACTCAGACGCGCGTCGCAGCCTTCTCCATAGCGACGGGCTCCCGCTCTGCATGCTGGCTGAAGGACAGGAAGGAATCTTGCGCTCCTGGATTCCTTTTTGAGGTTTCAATGTCAATCCGGCGGGAAAATTTGCTTTTTTTTACTTTACGACGGACGTGGAGGATATGAGAGGGCACATCATCGCTTTCTTTCTTTCCTTTTTCTTCACCAACGCTCCTTGGTGCACTTCTGATTCAATCAGATTTGTCCTTGACAACAGAGGGACCCTGTCCATTCATCTAAAGAGACGGAGAGAATGAAAGAGGAAGAGAGAAAGAGGCCGAAGTGGAGTGGGGGAACAAGCGGAGCACGGAGGAGGATGGATGTTTTCCTGTCTTTTGTCTCTCAGCAGGCCTCCTCTTCCTCCTCCTCCTCTCTTCTTCATACACACGTATTTGTCCTCTCAACCCTCGTCCTGGTCTTTCGTTTTAAAAGCCTCTCCAAGCATTAGCACTGTGCACATCCATACGCTCTTTTAAAAAGCCGTGAGTTGAATAGTTTTACTGCTCCGGGATTCCAAACAGCAATTGGGATTCTGACCGAGGCTCTTTGCTTCAATTCTTTCATCCAACTGAAACTGAAACCTGAAAGGACAAGGGTAACCAAAGTGGCTCCAAACCGATTCAATTGTATCAGTCCTACTCTCCAGTACAGACACCCGACTGCTGTTTTCTGGTCCAGGCATCCTGAGGTAAACGTGGAACACATTAAACTCTCTCACAAACACACAGACATCACACACACACACACCGACTCACAGGTCAGCCCTCACGGACCGGAAAACACTTCCTGGTGTGACGCCACCAGAGAGGTCAGGGGTCGAACAGCGTGAGGTTACCCAGTCAGGCACAGCTGGGCTCTTACGACCTGACTGACGGACATCCACGTCTGCTCTGATAGAATTGGATTACAGCTCGAGGGAAACTGTCGGTAGAATCTAATCCTAATTCCATCGTTTTGAAAGTTGTTACTCAGAACGAAACGGTCATTTGTGTTCTCCAACCGAATCCAAATCGAGATTTAGTCATTGTATATCTGTGGTTAATTCCTCTGGGTGTTATTCTTCTAGCTGTGATCAACAGCATTTTTGGGGGAGTAGTTATGCCTATCTCTGATTCCTCTGGATTATGGATATGGAGAACGTCCCAAAGCTCATCCCCGCCTTAGTTCTTGGCAAATCACTTTCAAGTTGTTATCCCCCTCCTCCTTCTACTCCCTCCCTCCTTCCCTCCCTCCTGAGGTAAACATGGAACACATTAAACTCTCTCACAAACACACACACACACACACCACACCTCCCTCCCTCCCTCCAGACTCTCCCTTCTCCCCATGTCTTAAGTTTAGTTTTGCATCTCAGCCAAGATGCTCTCTCTTTCTCGATGCTGTCTCTTTCTATCCCTCCTTCAATGATTCCACTTTCTCCAACTCATCACCCATTCACTCATCAGTAAGGAGAGACTTCAGCCAAATGTCTTTCATTAAAAAGCAATTGAAACCGCGCACCATTTTTTGCTCTCGCGGGCAGGGGGGCGAGGTTAACGGTCAACCACCCCTGCCTCCCACCAGCACCACTTAGTTTCAAGACATAAACACCATCCGGCAGCTAGCCACGGCGCTTAGCCACCGCCATGCTTATAAAATTATATGGCGCGACGCCGCAGAGAGAGAGCGAGACGGGGTTGGATGGAAAGACGCTTCGTCTACCTTCACAATTGAAGACACGCTCCGGAGAGGGCGTGGGGGGGGGGCAGTCTGGATGGGGCATTAATACTATGAGGGGCCGTCTAGGACATAACTATTGAGACTCTCTCACACTCACTACTGAGACACTCTCACACATGCTCATGAAACACTCTTACATTCACTATTGAAATGCTCTCACGCTCACTACTGAAACACTCACACATACATACATACTCTGTAAACCTATGCACACTCATATATAAAACATGATACATACTTGTCTAAAACACTTACACAAACATATGAAAAACACACATTTATACATATATACCTCTGTGTCATATACACATACATGCAAGTGAAACATTTAAACGTATCTATCTGAAACACTTATGCATGCACATATATATATATATATATATATATTTCATATTGTTGAACTCTTATACATTCATAACTTAATCTCTTGCATATGATTTCAAAGATATAAAAAGTTAAGATACATGTGCAAGTGTTCAATAGTGAATGTAAGATCGTTTCAGTAGTATGTATGAATGAAATTTCAAGCTCAAGGTCGTCAGTTACACCAGAAGGCGGAAGCAAAGAGTGCAGGTTTTGAACAGCGGCAAAGCGTCAATCTTAGCAAACGGTCAATGGTGTGGTAGCGAGTAAAAGCGTGACATTTACATTTTTGTGATTGAATATGAATACTTCTAACTCTTTTGATCAGTCTGCAGGCCTTATTTGTAATTGCCAATCGCGATGACATCGTTGATTTTTTCAATAGGGTGCTGCGCTGCGTTGAATGCCTACAGCAAGACCCAGGAGAAGAGAGAGTTTTTAGAGTGCTCTAAGAGAGATTCAGATATGAATGTATAAGTGTTCAACAATATACATGTATGTATGCAATATACATACAGTATATAAATGTTTCACTTGTAGGCATGTAACCATTTCATATGTATGTGTATATGACACACAGGTATATATGTATGCGTGTGTGTTTCCCATATGTATGTGTGAGTGTTTCAGACAAGTATGTATCATGTTTTATATATGAGCGTGCATAGGTTTACAGAGTATGTATGTGTGAGTGTTTCAGTAGTGAGCGTGAGAGCGTTTCAATAGTGAATGTAAGAGTGTTTCATGAGCATGTGTGAGAGTGTCTCAGTAGTGAGTGTGAGAGAGTCTCAATAGTTATATCCTAGACGGCCCCTCATATAACACTGCTGATGGGCTACCCTGCAGACAGAAGCAAGGCAGGAGTCTGATAGCTGTTAATTACCTCCATGGGAATTGATACCTTAGTGAAGGACTTTAAACCTTGCACAGGAGGGGGTAGAGGAGAGGAGTAAAAGTGGGTGGGTGGATGGGGTGAGCTACTGTGGCTTGAAGCACACAGGGTGGGTTAGCGATGGGTTGGGCAGAACAATGTGTGCCATATCACACAGTGTATAAAAAAAAAAAAAAGACACTTTGTCTTAATGGCTGCTCATTAAACGGAAATATCGTTGGCTCACCGCCTGTGAATAATGAGTAAGGGAGCTGTGGCCTTTGCATGTTGGGAAGGGGTGATGTTCAGACCTGGGTCATGGACGGTGAGAGTGTGGCTGGTTCCTTTGCAAGCATATTCGTTGTGGCTATCTTAGAAAGGCTGTGCAACTGAAACTGTGTTTTGCATTAGAACTGTGTTAGAATGAGTCTGTAAGCGCTTGGTAAATAAAGGTTACTTATTAATAGGTTGCTTACTTATGCAGTGTAAGTGCTTAGTAAGTGAGCAGGTGTGTGTGTGTGTGTGTGTGTGTGTGTGTGCACACGCATGCCTGGTTGCTTGTTAGGGTGAGGCCAACAATTACTGAATTTTTTAGCTCTTTTTGCTGACATTTTTAAATACACACACACACACACACACACACACAACCAGCTTGACATGTCTCTCTCTCATACACACACACACACACACACAGACACACAAAACACACTCTCTCTCTCTCTGCATCCCTACCTTGTGTGAGAGAAAGTGGTGCTACATGATGAGAAATCCGTTCCTTCATGGTGGAAGTGGCTTGGTCGACCAAACTAGAGATCCATAATCTCATCAATTACAATCCAGCAAAGACGGGGCCTCCAGTTAATACACAAACATACATAGATACAGAGTACAGACATAGAATCTCACACATGCATACACACCCACACATGCAAACGCACACAAACATCTGGGCCAGTGCCGCCTCCTGCTCCCCTTCCGCCAGGAATAGAATCTTTGATCGTTTGTTAGTGTCTGCCGCTGTGTATAGATTTTCGCTTATAAAAGACAATATAATTCCCTTTCTTATCACCCCCGCCCCCCCCCCCTTCCTTTCATTTGAAGAACGGAGAAAGAGAAAGAGAGAAGAATGAGTGAAATGCGATTACCCTGCGTCTGCAGCGGCTGCTGTCGCCAAGGTGATGGAACCATCCTCCCTGTGGCGCGTGGCGATTGTTCCTTAGGATCAAAATACGTGTGTGTGTGTGTGTGTGTGTGTATGAAATCAATACAGCTACTTCTGTAACCGCCGGGCCTTCATCAAGCAAATAGGTTTTTAATTGCATTGAAGAGCTATACGTATCGGCGTTCGACATTTCCGCATCACCGGAGGGCTCGCTCTCTAACAAGTCACAAACTTGTATTTGATTACGGCGATTTGCCTGGTTATGGTTGTTTTCTTTTCTCGATCTCTCCCTGACAAAGTTGCAGACGGGGACATTGACAACTGTTGCATGGCAGGTTCTTTCTCTGGAATTGATTCGCATGCATGAGTATTCGTTTAGCTTTGCAGATCACGATTTAGGAGAAAAAAGCTCACCTGTGAAATGCCTATCTTTTGTGATGAGCTCTAAATGAGTTTAGTGGGAAATGAAAAAGATTCCAGACCCAAAGTGTGTTGGAGTAGCCTAGTTACCAAGACGAGCGAGACGATGAAGAGTAAAGCTTATTTTGAAAAGTGATTAGATGAAGGTGTGTCACAGAGGGGTCAGAGTCCTAACGTGAAGGCCCTCTGAAGTCATTGCATGCATATACTGTACAGCAACAGGATTTCAGACACTCTCTCACACACACACACACGCACACACGCACTATGCATAGAGACACACACACGTACAGGCCTTGTAAACAGAGAGAGCATTCACACAAACCAAATCTTACCACTCCTTTCATATATGGCTTATCCGCACTAATCCAATATTAGAGGAGTTGGGAGGGGAGCAAATTGTATGTCTATAATCTTGAATATGACGACACCTAAAAGTGGAGCCCGGCCAGGTGAGATTGCTTTTCTCCGCAAAACGGAAAATTGGATTTGTGAAATGGCGGTAGGCCTACCTACCCGCCTCGGTCGGCCAGATGGGTCTGTGTGGACACACACTGCTAATGTTGACGAAAGTAAACTACTTCTCAGCGTTTCCACGAAGTCTTACAACGACGCGCGTCCTCGCTCAGGCGGGGGGAAGACGGGGGTGATGTCGACCAGGAGCGAGGCAGGCAGAGAACGTGACGAGGAGGGAGAGGGAGAGAGCAAGTGGAGGGGGGGATAACGAGCGGGATAGGCAGAGGGATGGAGGAAAGAAGAGATGGAGGGGAAGAGAGAGAGCGAGAGGCGTATCCGACGGCTTATGGTGTGACATGATTACACACAGCTTCGTTTCGGCGAGATAACACCAACGTGTCTCGAGCAGGCTCTCTAATGACTCTGGAAGGAATGCAATGTGTTTTTAAAGGTGGCACAGAAACAACGAAATCGAATAATTATACTCCGGGGGCGAACGGAGTGCCTATTTATAGACCTAACAGATTGTCATCAACACCTGAGGCACAGTTAGCTGCAGGCCCAGAAATAGTTAGCTAGATATAGCGTCCAGCCAGTAGCTACTGTAGCCTATCTACGTGACAGGGTGTTACACCACCAGCTTCTTCTCAACCAGCATGAAGGTCTTCTCCCTGCCTCGTTCCACGGCTTCTTCATTAGAATTTCAACTTGGGTTTGTTGCCATTCATTACCAAGATGCATTCTGGAGCTTTGGCAAATAGGTTCCACACATAAACCCAGGTCGCCTCTTTTGGTTCGGTTCTGCAATTTTGTACCGGGCACGGCTGTGATAAGATGTGAAAAATGTTTTTTGAAGCACTGGGGTGATTGTTTACGGTAATAGCAAAGTGTATGGCCACTTATAGACCTGGAATACCGCAGGGTGGTGTGTGCTGTATGTGGTCAAAATGACGCAGGCAGAGATTGAAAGGTTTGGAACGACGTGTCCCTTTCCAGGCTGTGGACCCCTCTCACTCTCTTTCTCTCCCTTTCTCTTTCCCTCCCTCTCTCTTTCTCTCTCTCCCTCTCTCTCTGTCCACCTCTCCATCTCTGTTTCCCCATCTCTCTCTCTCTCTCTCTCTCTCCCCCTCTTTCTGTCACTCCCTCTGCCATTTTCTCTTACTCATCTCCACCTCTTTCTTCATCTCCACCCATCTCCCTTCCACTCTCTCCCCGTCTCTCTCCCCCCCCCCCTCCATCTCTTCCTTTGCAGCTGCACATCTCAAGGGTATGGGATAGGAGCCTTTCATCTCGTTCACCCCCCCCCCCGTGTCTCTCTCTCTCTCTGTCTTTCTCTCTTCCTGTCCCAGGATGAGAGGAGAGGGAGGAGCAGAGAGAAGGGGAAGGCCTTCTCATGTGCGCCTACCCCTCCTCTCCTCATTCAGCCGCGCGTCCCCAGGTAGCTGCGGAGTTGCCTTGGGGGTCCGTCTTCTCATGTGGCCCTTCTTACGATGCACCGCAGCACATCTGTCTCCGAGGACTCCACAGACCTGTTGACGTTGGTCTTTTTCGTTTTTTTTTTTCCTCCTCTCAGTTTTTCCCGTTTATTTCATATCTATTTCCCCCGTCAGGGCCTGGCGTTGATTTATGGGGAAGAAAGAGGGAGACGGAGAGGGAGAGGAGAGATGGACACGATGCATCTGTCACCATCCGTGACACTGCGCTCCCCGGACACCTGAGAACAAGTGGGGTATTTTTATACCTGCGTCAATATGCGGATTTGGACAGGCGGTGACTCGTGTGACAGAGCTATATTTCATGAGTTGAGAAGTCCTGACGCAGAAGCAACCAGAACCTGCCGGTGGCTGGCGAGGTTCCGTTCACAGATACACTGATTCTGTTCCTCCGGGCGGTGTTGGGTGTCCTTTTAGCACTCTGCACAGGGAGAATGGAGGGAGGGAGGGAGGGAGGAGTCAACGTCATATTTTCTCCCGGCATCGTCTATTGGCTCTGGTCGTTTTTTTTTCTCCCACTGTCTCTCTCACGCGGTCTCTCTCTGCCCTTGACCTTCCCACTCTCTCTCTCTCCAATCTTGTATTCGTCCGCTCTCTCTCCTGTCTCACCGCCCCACTCTTCTCTTCCGCTTTTTACCTCGCCTCTTCTCTTTTGTCACGGGTGTGTGTGTGTGTTTGGATATGTGTGTGAGTGTGAGTGTGTGTGTGTGACAGGTTTCAATGATAGACCTGACTGTTAGTGCTCCAGCTACCAGATGCGGCTGGGTTCAGGTGGAGCCAAGGTGCCATGTTCCAGGACTTAAGCCTCTCAGCAATACCGTAGCCTGCACACACACACACAAACACACACACACACACACACCAAGCCAGAGGCTGCACCGACAGCTGGCAGGGTCCTGACAGTGTTACCAGCCAGCTTACCCCACCGTGTGTGAGGGTCAGTATGAGGGCTCCGATGAGGGAGTGGGGGGGGTCAAACTGGGGCTACGGGTTGGAAGGGGAAGGGGGGGGGGGCGTATGGTGTTGAGCAAAACTTTGATCTTATAAACTGGAGCTACGGCTAAGTTCTGTTTTTTGTCCCTGTGACGGTGCCCCCCCTCCCCGTTAGAAAGTGCGTATTCTGCAAGCTGAGAAGAATACTGTTGTGCAACATATCCTTGCGTCCAGACAGAGGAACCCCTCATAGTTGCAACCGCAAGTTTCCTTAAACATGCTGACCGCTAGCTTTACTCACCATGTCAAGATGTTTACTCAGCATGTAAGGAGAAACGGGGTCAAACTCCATATGGTGTTGGAACCACTTCCAAACTGAGCATGTCCTTTCCCACTCCATATAATGACAACCACGTGGGCAAGAACTCGAGGATGAATAGAACATTTCTCCTTCCAAAGATTCAGACAACTCTGGATCGGCCATAGACGTGTCTGATCGCTGCATGCTGCAAGAATACACTTCCTTGACTCCATCGACTCTGCGCACTACTTGATCAAAGATTTCCTAACCCCCCCCCCCACACACACACACACCCTCCCAGTGCAGACAAACCCTCGACAGTATTAGGTGTATCAAAGCATCAGGGAGGGTCGGGGGGGCATCCAAGCGTGTAGAAGGCACCGCAGTATCTATGACTACGGTCAAGCGTTTGTGTGTGTGTGTGTGCGTGTGCGCGCATGCAGAACAAGATCTTGAGAACAGATCCAAGTGCTCGACAGGCATAGTTTTCATTACACCTCTTATTAAGGAGTACCCCGCACAACGACAGAGGTGCCCCCCCCCCCACACACACACACACCCCCCCAGGGCTCCTAACAAACAGCAGCATCGTATCGGAGACGGACCGCCCCCATTGGAGGAATTCATCTGCACTCTCACAGGCAGCTTGTTCCCAGACTGGCTGTTTTCATGATCTAAAGCGAGCTACATTAAGGCTCTGGTCCCTCGGCGCCCCTTTTTAAATGAGGCCTGCCGTTTCTTAAAGATCCATTCCGCTCAACATTTTAGCCGTGCTTCTATTCCCTGCTACTGGGTGTGAAACTGCGGCACCCGGGAACACACAGCACGTTGTCACGGTGACCCAGCCAGGGAGAGAGGGCAAGCCTTCGTGTCAGAGGAGGGCGTCGTTAGGAAGGGTCGCCGAGCATGTTGAAGGGGGAACAGCATTCATCCGGAGTCTTTTTAACCTTTTGCCGCGTCATCGGAAGGTTAGCGCGTTCCTGGGTTTAGAGTGAGGTAAAAAGGGAAGGAAGGACGGAGAAGCTGCCCCAAACTACATGAATAGTCTCTCTCTCTCTCTCTCTCTCTCTCTCTCTCTCTCTCTCTCTCTCTCTCTCTGTCTCTCTCTCTCTCTCTCTCTCTCTCTCTCTCTCTGTCTCTCTCTCTCTCTGTCTCTCTCTGTCTCTCTCTCTCTCTCTCTCTCTCTCTCTCTCTCTCTCTCTCTCTCTCTCTCTCTCCGTCTATCTCTCTCCCTCTCTCTCCCTCTGTCTCTCTACTCCCTCCCTCCGTCCCTCCCTCTGTATTGTCTCCCTCTCCCGTTCTCTCTGTCTCTCAGGGGTACGGAGACCCTGCCCTGCATGTGCAGCTCAACAACCATGTTCACTCCTGGAAGGGGTTAGAGGTGTGTGTGTGCGTGTGGGGGGGGGGGGGGGTGTAGTCATACAACCCGCTGAATCGCTGCAGGGCGTTAGTGCGCTCAACTGTAAAATCACTTCCTGTCAAGGGAGGAGCCAAGGGAGAGCCATTAATGATCTTGTATTAATTAAATCTTTAGCTGCTTGTTAGGGACTGATTGTAACAGACCAGATAGAGAAGGTTTGATTAAATATGGAATCCCAGCCGACAACCCAGTCTCTGCGCTAGGCCAAAGAACCAAGTTGAGATATTTGGATTACGCAATCCCATCTCACCAAGGCATAAGCGTGTTTTGGGAAGTCGTTGTGTGAAAAGTCTTGACCAGAGATATATGTCTGCAGATGTTCATCAAAAGTGTTCATCACACACAGTGTGTGTGTGTGTGTGTGTGTGTGTGTGTGTGTGCGTGTGTTTGGTGAGTTTTAGACTGTGTGTTTGTGCTTTGTGTGTGTGTGTGTGTGCCCACCACCATTCCCTGGCCTAATTTCAACCTCTTGGCAGTTATTAACCAAGATGTTTGTAGCTATTTCAAAATCAATCACAGCCTTTTATGAAGGCAATCCTTTTTCTGTTCACAGCAAGGCTATGGATGTATTCTGTAATGTGCTTGCAGCAAAAATGTGTAAATTATAACAGTGGGAGAATTAAATTAAGCAAATTATCATGTGCAAGTGTGAAGAGCAGTTAAAGGAAGGCCTGAGAGAGCGAGGGAGAGCGAGGGAGAGCGAGGGAGAGGGAGAGCAAGGGAGAGGGAGAGGGAGAGGGAGAGGGAGAGGGAGGGAGAGCGAGGTAGAGGAAGGGAGAGGGAGAGTGAGGGAGAGGGATTTGGGGAAAGAGGGAACGAGAGGGAGCTGGCAAGAGGATACAGAAAGAGGGAGAAGGGGGAGAAGCAAAGAGAGAGAGGGTGATGGAGGGAGGGAGATGGGGAAGGGGTGAGTTGTTGTGGTTGCCCAGGGACCAGCCTGGAGCAACATAGGGTGTAACAGGACCACGGACAGCTCCGCAGGCAAAGGAATACCTTGTGAAGTCAGGGCCAAGGAAAAGCTCCACGGAAATCAAACGAGACCAGTAATCCGACGAAGCTACACGATGACGTTTCACCAAGGCTTCTGATTGGTCCAAACTGAAACATCGTGAGGGGAGGTGTGCTCGGGAGCCTGAGCTGACAGACAGATGGACAGACCCACGAGAGCGCTCATGTCCTACGTCTGGTGGGCGACGTCCTGGCTCACCCGACCCCCCTCCTCCTCAGAGGAAGAATGACCAAGTTCCGGGGGCCACGCTCCACACAGCATAACCTGGGAGCAGAGCAGTAACCCCCCCCCCCACACACACACACACACACACTCCCGATGTCAACGAACAAAGAGACGGTTTTATCTTGGCGCGACGCTTAACTGCTGCGGGTTATCAGGTTGTTACCTCCGCCGATGCCATCGAGTGTGTGCGTGTGTGTGTGTGTGCGCGTTGCTGAGAGCCCCGTGAGTACAGTACACCCGCAGTGACAGCGACACAAGGAGCGATCGCTATGAGCACGGAGGAGAAAGACAGGAAGATGGAAGGAGGACGATGACGGCGGGGGGGGGGGACGGGGGGACGGGGTCAAATCACGAAACACGAGGAGGAGCGGGAGTTTGATAAGGAAAGGGGAAAAAAAGAGGGTGAGGAGGGAGGGGAATGAGAGAAAAAGAGGGGAGATGAGATAGAAATCCTGTCAGTCTTACATTCCCGGTAAGAGAAGATATACGATGAGAGAGATTGTGCTGTCCAGACTGCAGATGGTGATAGATAGAGCAGGCTTTAAGAATCCCTTTCAACATGGAGGAGAAATCGTGAAGCAAACAGCGACATAGCAATGTTCCATTATGCATAGGCCAGTAAAGATGTTTAATACAGTAGGTACAAGGATGGCCCACAGTTGACATCATGGTAGATGGATGTTGGAACTAGGTAACCCTTTACTGAGGTAGCTGTGGATTCGCGGCAGTGACTGAAACGGGATCTTCTGCGGTCTTTCTGTGGTCGAAACGTATCGCTGTTCGAGCCTTTTAGACCCACTGGCCCAACTCCACACATCGTCCTCTCTTTCACACACACACACACACACACACAAGCACACACATACACACATGGACATATGTTATGCATGCACTCACACCTCTCTTCCAACACATCCAAATGCAAACATACAAAAGCACACTTTTCTTTGGATGCACAGACATGCGCGCGCGCGCATGTTTCTTGTAAAACTCACCCACCCACCCACACACACACACACACACACACACCCTCACACCTTTCGTATTACATACAAACAAATGCATGCATACAGGTGAGACAACCATTCCCAGGAAACCAGTCGTGCCTGAAGTGCTATCGTTCATTTTCACCCTCCTGTGTATGTGTATGCCGTACATTTCTCTTTCTCCAGAATGAATCCCATTTCTTCCCATGCGACCGTCTATTTTCAAATCACCCAGCTTTCTTATGAGAGGACCTTTTTTTTTTTTTACAAACATGTGTGTCTCTTCGTTTTGTGTTTTAAGTGTTTATTCTGGTCTGCGGATAAAAAAAAAACTCAGTGTGCAGACAGCCGGCCCTGCTCTTAAAAAGACCAGAAGGCCAAAGCGGGAGAGAGATTTGAGAGCTTTCTCTCTCGTTGCGTCTGGAGAGAGACAGATAATGTAAATCCTGTCACGAGTGAGAAGACGATTTTCCGTGTTTTTGGACGGTCCCTATTTCGCCGTCGTGGTTTGGCGTTCTGACGGAGCTGGCGAGGAGAGGGAAACGCGTTCCATGGCGAGACGCATTGCTACTCGAGTATCGCTTGTCATTTCCTTCCATGAGTACCACGCTGCATATAACATTTTGTTATCTGGGTTTCGTAAGGGAGCATATGTGTAAGAAGCCACACAACATACCGTGAAATGTGGATTATTTGTGTGTGTTTGTGTGTGCTTGTGTGTGTTCTGGTTGGGTTTTCACCTGATCATTTACATTCAAATGAGGCTTGTCTCCCTTCGGAAGTTGATAGAGAGAAAAAAAGATTGATTGCGTAGAAATGTGCAGAGTCCATGGGAATCAGAGCACATTGAGAATTCTCTCCGCATCTCTGTTGGTGAAGAATGCACAAGAAATGTGATGAGAGGCACATCCGAGTGTGTGTGTGTGTGTGGGTGTGTGTAGCGTGGGTGTGTACTGTTTTTTTTGTTGTTGCCTGTGTTAGCAGAGGTAGAAAACTCATTCGGCACGGTTACTGAAGCCCCTTACTCCCCACATCATCCAAACACTACTAAGTTGCCCTGTGTGTGTGTGTGTGTGTGTGTGTGTGTGTAAACCTCTGTGTGTGTGTGTACGTCGATAACAATATTGGTGTTTCCTCCATAGGGTTTATGGCAGGATCCCTGCAGATCCACGGCCTCCCATTGCTCTCAGGGCTGAAACAGATTGTCCAGGAGAGGAGCAGGAGAGAGGGATTGGAAAATGGAATGGGGAAGAAAGGGGATAACATAACAGCAGAAATGGAAAAGGATAAGGGTGTGTGTGTGTGTGTGTGACATGCACTTTGAGAAGGCAAAGCCGTGTGTGTGCATGGGCGTCCTTGAAGCCTGCGCGTGTGAAGGGGGGGGGGGGGGGGATGTCGTTTGTTTCATGCTTTTAGTGAATAGAACACAGGTGTTGTGAGAGGATGGTGTGGGAGCGCTTGGTTCTCAGCTGAAAGCTCTCCAAAACACAGCTCTCTGAAAGACTCTCTCAGGGGGTTCGTTCAATTTTTCTTTCTGCATGTCTGTCAGTCCCTCCTGTATGTGCTGTTCATAGTGCACTGCAGATGAGACACATTAACAAAAACAATTCTTATACTTAGCAATTGCCAGGTCTTTACGCCTTGGCATTTCCAGACAACAAGATGTACCGGAGTTTACAAGCTGTGTGTGTGTTCCTGTTCATACTTGTTTTCGTGTCGAAGGCACCACTGGACCGACCTTACTATTCTTCTCGTGTTTGTATATTTAGTTTGTAATCTATTGAGGTTCTGCCATGCCGCCAGGCGTAATGCACACGCTTACTGCAGTATCCTCTTGACCTTGACTGATATACTTCTCCTCTGCTTTCCTCTACTCTATCGCCTCTCCTTTCTCCTCTCTTCCCTCCCTTTCTCCCCTCTTCCCTCTCCTTTCTCCCTCTTCCCTCTCCTTTCTCTCCTCTTCCCTCTCCTTTCTCCCCTCTTCCCTCTCCTTTCTCCCTCTTCCCTCTCCTTTCTCCCCTCTTCCTTCTCCTTTCTCCCCTCTTCCTTCTCCTTTCTCCCCTCTTCCCTCTCCTTTCTCCCCTCTTCCCTCTCCTTTCTCTCCTCTTCCCTCTCCTTTCTCCCCTCGGCCGGTGGAGGAGAGGAAACCTTGACGCATAGAACGTTCCTGAACAGGCAGCGAGAACGAGCGCCTCTCTATGAATGGAAATGAAGAGGGGAGCAGCCCAGGTGAAGAGAGAAAGAGAGAGAGAGAGAAGTAGACAAAGAGGGAGGTAGAGAGAGAGGGAGCGAGAGGATAGAGGGAGGGGGAGAGCGCGGGCCGAGAGGGAGAGAGAGCGGAGAGGGAGAGAGGAAGGGAGAGAGACTGAGGAGAGGGGCGCGAGCATAGGGTAGGCATTCAAGGAGAGAGGGAGAGAAAGAGGGAAGAGAAGAGCATAGTGTCGCGTGTTGAGAGAGGGAGATAGAGAGAGAGAGAGAGAGAGAGAGAGAGAGAGAGAGAGAGAGAGACGGGGGGGGAGGCCTAAGAGGAGACAGAGATGGATGGAACAGAGACTACTCCAGTAGTAAAGCCATCCGCATTGTGATTTGAGAGCATGCAGCAGAGAGGTGGCGTGCCAGGGAAAGAGGCTAAAACGACAGAGGCTGTGAAGGAGGGAATGGGAAGCCCTTGTTCTGGAGGGATCTATCTACTTCCTGTTCCGGTACCGGGTGCCTCGTCACCATGCCAACAGATAAGAGTATGAGAGGCCGGGGGGGGGTAGTCGGCGAGGCTTATTACTCGCTGATGGTATCACATTCTGCACTCTCTCTCTTCATCTGTCTCTCTCTCTCTCCCTCCACGTGTCATCAAGCTTTCCCACACCATAGAAGAAGTGGAGAGGTCCTCTACGCCTGAATTTATCCTCCCGCGCCCGTTGCGCTCCCGCTGAGTCCACCCCCCTCTCTTCTCCGCCCTCGTGGGAAATTTTACCTGGCACAAATAGGGTTAAATGGTACACAAACCCTCACATTCAGTTCAGGAAGGGGTGAGAGCCAGGAAAGAATGTGTCTAGAAGACTGAAGTTTCACAATGTTCTATTTTCTGGGGATCGGTAACTGCCTACAGCCAAATATCACTTGCTGCCCAAGCTTCACCGTTCAATGCAGTTTGCCTCAATAAAATATAACGCTATGTAATGACAGGATGCGGTGGGCAAATGGGGCACGCACCGTGACCCTTGACCTCCCATAGCTCTCTGCCCCCTCCCTCCGCCTACTCAAAGCCAACAGCACACAGACTGGTTTCAGGGCACAAATGTTCTCGGCAGACCAACGGTTGATTTCATGCGGGACGCTAGCTCGTTCCCCTGCTCAGAGAGCTCTCCGTCACACGCAGCGTCGATGCCGTGGAGGCATGAGTGAGTTTGAAGGGTACACATTACCATCTAATCTTAGACAATGAGGAGAGCAAACGCTCCACACCACTAACACAGCACACCTCATTTTTCAAACACTGACTCTGTCCTCTCTGTCAGACATATAACTGCTTTAGTTGCGCGCGCACACACACACACACAAACATACATATATGCACACGCACGCACACTCATGTTTGTTTTTCATTAAATGTGCTTTGACATTGAGATGAATGGTATGGCTTGCAATTCTTTCTGCGATCGTTACCTCAATGTGCGAATCTGATATTTAAAGAACAAACAGAACAAGACTCCATTTCTTTACCCTAAAAGAGAGCGAGGGCTACGATGAAAAGGAAAACAGACAGGGTAATTTCCATATTATAAGAAGAAAACTGTTAACATGTCGTCGGGGAAATGAACAAAAACAAACTGTTGTTTACGTGCATGAGTACATTGGTGATTTCAACACACAAACACACACACACACAGACAGACACGAGATGGTTGGGCGTTGATGTATCTTGGTGATACATGACACGGCATCCGTCTCCCACAGACAGGCCTGATTATGACCATCTGTCAGCTGACTATGAAGACCTCTGTTTACACAGGAGGACACACGGCCATGGAAAAACAAACAAAGTGCGCGTGTGTGTGTGTGTATGTCTGTGTGTGTGTGTACGTCTGTGTGTGTGTGTGTGTTCACATCTGTGTGTGTGTGTCGACGCACAGACCGGATTTTCGTGTTGCCGTTTTTTTTCCGAACGAGACGCCGTCATACATGTCACCGAGATTTGACACATTTCCACACACGCCTGCTCTCTTTGACACGCACACGCACACACGCAGGCGCGAAGAAAACACCTTGGCTTGGCGCACAATCGTCAACCACCGCCTCACCACTCGCCTTCACTGCCTATATATAGCTACGGGGTGTGATGTCGTTGGCGCCAACACACATGAGAGGTACAAGTTAATTAGGATTGGTATGGCGTGGTAACCAGAGCACCTCTCCCACAGTTAACACCCTCACATGTTCACACTGGCTGGCGTCAAGCTGTGTGCGATACGTAGCTCCCTGGCTGACTGCTAGCTGCTTTTTCAGAGTTCATTGTCACAGTCTCCGAGCTTCTCCTAGCATCTGATAGCATCTCGTAGTGTCTCCTAGTGTCTCCTAGCATCTGGTAGCATCTCGTAGTGTCTCCTAGCGCCTCCTAGCATCTGATAGCATATCCTAGTGTTTCTTAGCATCTGATAGCATATCATAGTGTCTCCTTTTCTAGAATCTTGTAGTCTCATATAGTGTCATATACAGAGAAGTCTGGGCCAAGGTCGAGATGAGACTGCAGTAAGTGTATTGTGGCTGACAGCATGTTAGAACCTCAAGAGACCATGGGGTCAATGTACAAACCTTTGAAATATGACAAGAATGTTCCTGTAGTGACTTACACAAAAGCAAGAATGAAGAGAACCACATACACACACACATACACCCCTAACGTCACGTTGGCTGAAACAAATTGCTGTCTGTTAGTTATTTCGTGGACCAGACAAACGGATAGAAACCCACTGTAGTGTCTCTCCCTTCACCTAGCTACAATGTTTCAGTCTGACTGCCAACCGCCCCCCCCCCCACGCCCACCGCCCCCCACTTCACGTGTCTCCACGACTAATCACTCCTCAAGCCCACAGCTGTCTCCAATGATCACAGGGATCATCTGCAGGGTCTCTGTGTGTGTTACTGTGTGTGTGTGTGTGTGTGTGTGTGTGTGTGGGAAAGAGCGAGCAAGCATGCATGTGTGCCCATGTGTGTGGGTATAGAAGTTTGTCCGTGTGCCTGTGATCCGGACAACTGCCCCCTTTGGCTCCAGATGTTGCTTTGTGTGAGTGTGTGTGTGTGTGTGTGTGCTTGTTTAGGTTGCAACTCCTGGACTGTGGCACTCTAAGCCACACAGGAGACCAACCCTCCAAACCTCTGTGTGACTGTGTGAGTGCGTGAGTGAGAGCAATGTGTGTGTGAAACTACGAGAAATTCAGATTTATAAATAGACCCAATTTCTTCTTCTTCTTCCCTCATCCCCCTAGAGAGCTTCATTCTAATTATAACTTCCCTTGCTGAGTATGAAGGTCATAACATGGCTATGTTTAGAATCTATGTGGATTTTACCTGTTAAAGAGCCCACCCATAATAGCCATTTATATATATATATATATATATATATATATATATATATATTATATGTATGTTATAGAAATAACTGGCCATATTCAACCATTGCTACTGATCCCAAAGCTGTCCAGTAACATGGCTGATCTGTTACAGTAGAGCCAAACATGTACGGTGTCTTTAGGGTCTTGAGTGGTCCCTTTCAATCAGGCACGCAACGTTCACAGATGAAAGCGGCCACTTGACAGCCTTGACGCTGGCGTTTCAGCTCTACCTTTAATAAGGTAGAGCTGAAAGGAGGGGGGGGGGGGAGAGGGGGAAGGAAGGGGGAGGGGGGGAGACTACTCGACAGGATTGAGACACGATTGAGACACGTTTCTCCGTAGTGTTCCACGGACGAGGTCAGAGATGGGCTACGTACGGGTGCGGAGGTTCTGACCGGCAGGGTGTGTCGGGGGGGAGATACCGCAGTGCAGGTTAAGAAGACCGAGGTGGAGGGGGGGGGGGGGGAGGGGGGTAGCAGTAGGGCGAGGGGGGGGGTGTAGGGGGCGGGAGGGACAGAAAGCAGGGGGCGGCGTGTCAGTCAGAAGGTGGAAGGTTTTGAGTGTATGGCTGTAAATCCTTTATTGACATCGCAGAGAGAAGGGGGAGGAGGGAGAGGAGGGAGGAAAAGCGTTGACCAATACAGCTGACTGGACAGTCTTGACGGGAACTCGGCGAACAGCATGTTCCCAACCTGGTTCCGGTGTTTCCAGTGCGTATGCATGTGCTCATGTGCGGGTGTGCGTTGGTGGTGAGTGAACAGCCGTGTGCCCAAGCTTCACGTCAAAGTTTTCCTGCTTGTGTTACAGTGCTGTATGATGAAAGTAAATAACCGCCCCCTAACCAAACAGCCTGAATCCATCCACTTGATTTTGGTTGACTTTTGTTTGTCAAAGTCGACAGCGGTACTCACGTCTGTTTACAAACAACAAGCAAAGCAAGTGCTCTCAGTCCGCTGTTCCTCTTCATCTCCACACAAGCAAAACAAACAGGAAGGGGTGCGTTGGATTCGTCAACCATCTGAAGCAGGCAGAATAATGAGCTTGCAGAGGGACTCATGGACTGAAACCGTAACCCGATCCCAGCTCGCCCCACGTTGCGCGCTCTCGATTCGTGCCGTTTTTATCAAGGAGTGCCGTTGGTACCCCTTGGAGCAACAGGGACCAGGAACTGCATCCCTGCAGGACTGGGGAGAGAGATGATGTCAGCGGGACCGGTTCTGCGGTCGTGTCATGTGATCACAGATGGTCGGGGTCTGAGGGCGTGTCCAGGAACATGCTGCTGAGATCTGACTCCCGCGTAGCATTGGCAGCTCTGGGTCACAATCCCCACGGTTGTCGGTAGAACACTCTGATCGTGGGAGTGGCTTCTGAGGATGTTGGAGAGAGAGTGTGTCTGTGTGTCTGTGCAGGCTGGTGGTATAGAAGGCTGGTGGTATAGAACGCTGGTGGTATAGTAGGCTGGTGGTATAGTAGGCTGGTGGTGTAGAAGGCTGGTGGTATAGAAGGCTGGTGGTATAGAATGCTGGTGGTATAGTAGGCTGGTGGTATAGTAGGCTGGTGGTGTAGAAGGCTGGTGGTATAGAAGGCTGGTGGTATAGAAGGCTGGTGGTATAGAACGCTGGTGGTATAGTAGGCTGGTGGTGTAGAAGGCTGATGGTATAGAACGCTGGTGGTGTAGAAGGCTGGAGGTATAATAGGCTGGTGGTGTAGAAGGCTGGTGGTATAGTAGGCTGGTGGTGTAGAAGGCTGGAGGTATAATAGGCTGGTGGTGTAGAAGGCTGGTGGTATAGAAGGCTGGTGGTATAGAAGGTTGGTGGTGTAGAAGGCTGGAGGTATAATAGGCTGGTGGTGTAGAAGGCTGGTGGTATAGAAGGCTGGTGGTGTAGAAGGCTGGTGGTGTAGAAGGCTGGAGGTATAGAAGGCTGGAGGTATAGAAGGCTGGTGGTATAGAACGCTGGTGGTGAAGAGGGCTGGTGGTGTAGAAGGCTGGTGGTGTAGAAGGCTGGTGGTATAGTAGGCTGGTGGTGTAGAAGGCTGGTGGTGTAGAAGGCTGGTGGTGTAGAAGGCTGGTGGTGTAGAAGAAAACATATGTAAAAGTGTCTAAAATGCACTGGATCAGCATGTCACCTCCTCACCCCTGCCTGGTGTACTGTACATCTGGCCTGGTCACCTTGGTGACGACCCGGCTATCATCACCCCGACCCTTCCCATGACTCCCATGAATGAATGAGTCCTTCCTCGCCGACCCTCTTCCCTGCTGACACAACGGCGACACCATGGTGACACCATGAGCGGGAGAGAAGGCATTCCTCTTCTCTCTCCATGGAGGGAGGAAATGTGGGTGTGTGTGTGCATGTCAGGTCATCAATAAGGAGCTGACAGAACCTTTCACATGGTGGTAGTAACACACTGGATAAATCACTCGGTGTTACTTCCAGAATGAGGGAGCAGGGACTTTGGAATGAGTCACACGCCACTCTTCCCCGTCAAAGTGCGTTTCAGGGCCACGCACTGTACTTTGAAGCAAAATGTGTGCGTGTACATGTGTGTGTGTGTGTGTGTACATGTGTGTGTATGTGTGTCTGTACATGTGTGTGTGTGTACATGTGTGTGTGTGTGTTTCTGTACCTGTGTGTGTGTGTGTGTGTACATGTGTGTGTGTGTGTGTGTTTCTGTACATGTGTGTGTGTGTGTGTGTGTGTGTACACGTGTGTGTGTGTGTGTGTGTCTGTACATGTGTGTGTGTGTGTGTGTGTGCACATGTGTGTGTGTGTGTGTGTGTCTGTACATGTGTGTGTACATGTGTGTGTGTGTGTGTGTGTCTGTACATGTGTGTGTGTGTGTGTGTACATGTGCGTGTCGCAATGGGCATGTGTTCAATGCAACGGTTTGTCTGTGCGTGTGTGGGTGATGTCATGGTGTGTGTGTGTGGGTGACCATAATGGTGTGTGTGTGTGTGTGTGTGTGGAAAGAATGACATACTCAAATCTAGCGAGTGTCCCCAGTGAGTCCTGTCCTCCAGGTTGAACTGTGTGTGTGTGTGTGTGTCTCCTGCACCTATGTGTAAATCCCTGCGGATTGTTGCGTACAGACGCGATGGCATAATGATGTACGGCCCTTGACGAGATTACCGAGGCAGGAGCACACAGGGATTACATAACCCGGTGTAATTTGACTTGAGAGGAGAAGATGACAACGTCTCAGAGTCTGAGCCCTCTATGATATTATTTCTGCCCTTTTCTTGACTTTTGGCATCTGCTGCAGTGGTTGCGTTCAGCGTTCAGGTTTTTTCCTTTTTTTCTAATCCAGCGTCCTCGGATTTTGTATTTTTAAAGGTCGCACACAAAGACACGCACGCGCGTGCATCGGAACATCATTGAATTCCAAATTCTAAAGAGATGTTTATCTTTCATAACTCTGATGCCTTGGGTCGAGTCCAAAATGTCTGTGGTCTGTCACCGAAACGTCTGGAAACGAGTTCCAAGCAAGCTGCAAGGACAAAACAAAAGAAAGGGAAAAACCCAGATGATGATGTTGTTTCACCCACTAATCCCCTGGTGTCCCCGGCACATGGTGCCCGCTTGTCAATCACAGGGACACCATGGACCCCCTCAGACGAGGAAAGATATGGAGAGAGCGAAAGATGGAGAAAGGGCGAAATAGAGCGAGGAAAAGGAAACACAAACGCATACACACTTTTACACAGAACAAGTCGAAAAGAGGCGAGTCGGAATGTAAATATTTGAGAGAGAGAGAGAGAGAGAGAGAGATAGAGAGAGAGAGAGAGAGAGAGAGAGAGAGAGAGAGAGAGAGGGAGGGAGGGAGGGAGGGAGGGAGGGAGGGAGGAACGGAGAGCGAGAGAGAGAGAGAGAGAGAGAGAGAGAGGGAGGGAGGGAGGGAGGGAGGGAGGGAGGGAGGGAGGGAGGGAGGGAGGGAGGGAGGGAGGAACGGAGGAACGGAGGAACGGAGGAACGGAGAGAGAGAGAGAGAGAGAGAGAGAGAGAGAGAGAGAGAGAGAGAGAGAGAGAGAGAGAGAGTCCCATTGTCACTGTTGGAAAAATTGAATATGTAACTGTTATCCTGTAATAAGAATGATTCTGTGTTCAGCATTCCTTGTCAGCAGAGAACCCTCTCCCCACATGACCTATACATGACACGAGGCTTACGTAGACAAACTGACCTAGGTTGACCATTAGTATGCTAGAGGTGCAATACATGTGTTAACCTTATCTGTGCTGAGTGAATCATATGGTCAAGCCTAGGGTGAGAGAACTCTGTAAGTTTCCACGTGCACGCGCACTCTGTCTCTGGGATCGATCATATTGACAGCTGATATGCAGGAGGGGACTTCTCACCAATAAATAGTCTTACTTGAAGACTTGTGAACCAGACAAACTTTGTATTGCGATCAGACTTTGTCTCCTTGCTGGCAAGCATTAAACTATTGTACTTTTCTTTGAATCCGACGACTCTGTGCATTACTTGAGAAATTATCTTAACAGTCACCCACGCACCCCATTAGAACAGGCAGAGATTGATATCTCTGTTATAGAATATTTACCAAAATCTAAGATTTTCCTCACAGATGGAGATTATTCTTTGGTAGTTGTGGTTAATCAAATTACATAAATATGCATATCATTGGAGTCTGGACATTTTACAGAGTAGTAATGAAGAAAAATACTGTGATTCCGGTAAGAGTCACAAAGGTGGGACCTCCTTTAGAGGTTTATGTTTTTTAATTAACTTTATCAGTGGCTCTGTATAGCAGTTTTTGTGTCTAAAGAAGTTTCTCAATTATAGACTTTTCACAAATTTCACTCTTTTCAGGTTCCATGCACACACACACACACACACACACACACACACACACACACACACACACACACACACTCACCACTCCCGAGGGCTGTAAAATGTCCCGTGCTATGTATCACTCCTTCCATCGCTCTCTCTCCAGACGTCCATAGATCACACTGCATCTTTCCTCCCATCAATGTGTCACTCTCTCATTGACATCCATCACTGTACCTTGCCATGGGGACTATACATCACACACACACACACACACACACGCGCGCGCGACTGCACGCATTCAGTATGCAGACGAACACAAGGACGATCACACAGAAACACAAGCGCAGCACAAGTAGCCTGCACACACACACACACACACACACACACACCGACACACCGACACCAACAAACACAGGAGCAAAAGTACCAACTGAAACAAGTACACACAGGGTAGAAATACAGTTTTGGGAGAGTTACCCCCCCCCCCCCCCCCAATTAACTCGACCTCGATCCTCCCCGTTTGGTTACCTTGGGTTGACCACCCACCCCCCGATGCAGTACCCCCAGTACCTCCCGGCCCCCCTTTCTGAAACCTCATCGCTGGCGCCTGAAAAGAATCTGTTCCAGGAAGCCCACCTGATATGGGAGGGTGTCGGGGAAGAGACAGGACAGGAGATATCACTGCTCACAGTCAATACTCCGCTGATGCTAATAGTAGCATTCGTAGGCGGCATCAGCACTTCTTGGTTTTAAACTGCCTCGTGTTCCCATTTTCATTCCCGTTCTTTGCGCTCGCGCTCTTTCTCCTGCTTCTCCACTCTTTGTCGATTGACTCTCTTTCTTTCTGTCCCACATGTATTTGTTTCCCTCCTTCTCTCCCTGCCTCTCCTCCTCCCAGGCTTGTTTTGTCTTTCATTTTCACTTTTTCCCTCACTTGCTAGGGTGACTTTGCAGTCTCCTGGCGGGCGAACTGTAGATTTGTTGATGTTTTCGAGCCCGGCTGAATCACGGAGCATGAGAGGTTGATGGGGTCTGGGCCCAGGGGGAGGCTGGCAGCTGCCCAGCCCAGAATAAGAGCCCCGGCCTGGGCCCTCTGGCCTGCCTGGACTCCCTCCAAGCATGGAGGGTTAGGCTGGTCTGTCGCAGTAGGCACGCACACACACACACACACACACACACAAACAAACAAACACACCGCACCAGCAACCCCCCCCCCCCCCTCCCTGCAGAGAACCTCCGGACAGGTTGCCATGTCAACCGCGAGTAGAAGGTGAAGATGGCAAGAGGGGAGAAAGGCAGATGGAGAGAGAGGGGCGGGGGGGTGCGAGATTATACAGCGAGAGAGGCTGGAAGAGAGACACCGTGAAAGGTACATATATTTGAGGAAGAGAGGGTAGGGTGTGGCATTGATCTTCCCATACTATCTACGCACCATAGTTAGTACCGGGAGGTCACAATTCTGTGACTTCCCCTTCCCCCCTTCCCTCAACCATTTCTCCCCCTGTCCCCCCTTTTCCCCTTTCTCTCTCATCCTCTCCCTTCCACTCCCCACCCTTCCTCTTATCTTCTCTCTCCCGCTCTCCCCCCCCCCTCTTTCTCTCTCTCCCCCTCCGTCCCTTTCGCCCTTTATCTCTCACCCTGAGTGATGGCCGTGAAATGGAGAGAAATCCCCCAGAACGAGGGAGAGCACTGCCACAGCTGACAACCACTTAGCCAGCCAATCACACGCGACAGGGATCATGGCCTGCTGACACGAAACGACTGGGCCAGGGGAGGGATGGGGGGAGGGATGGGGGAGGGGTGGGGGAGGGGTGGGCAGAGAGGGGGAGAGGGAGAGAGGGGTGGGAGGGAGGGAGACTGGCGTTAACATTAAGTCTAAGGCAGCTTTAGATTAGGACGGGGTTAAAGGACAGAGTCCAATCAGTCAGAGAGAGGGAGGGCGAGAGCGAGCGAGCGAGAGAGCGAGAGAGAGAGAGAGAGAGAGAGAGAGAGAGGGGGGGGGGGAGCGGAGAAAGATGAGTAAGGGGGGAAAGAGGGAGCCAGGAGGAAGGGGGGGGGGGCAGAGCGAGAGACGAGGAGGTGAAGCATAGTATACATGAAGTATACAGTCACACGCTCCGAGAGCTCCTTCAGATGCAGACAGTCAGAGACACTACAGGCCTGTGTCTGCTCTACTGTGGGCCCTCCACTGCTCTCTGCACACACACACACACACACACACACACACCTGGAGTGTCCTTGTACCGCTGCTGAACCAGACCTTGTTGAGTGTACTTAACAGCAAGGAGACCTTATAACGGCTCTGGATGTGAAAACACAATGATGGGGGGAAACACACATCCGTTCATTGCCACCCAAACACACACACGTTCTGTACACGGACAAGCCTTGTTATGGGCTGTGTCGACCTCTGTAACCCTGCAGTATGTGACCAGGGAAAGTTGTGAGTGATTAACAGGAGATTTTCTATCCGTTGGTTTGCCTTATCAGAGCAGATGGCGTTAAGCTAGCAGGATAGGACCAGCATCTGCTCAGAGCGCACACTGCTACGTGGATCACACACACCCATCCAGACACCACCCAATTTCGAGAGAACTACCGATTGTACATTTGATTGTTTTGTGTCCCTTTTGTGTTTTCTAACCATTTCTCAGATTTTTTTTTATTTATTTTTTTTTTTTGGGGGGGAGAGGTGGATGGGGAGAAAGAGAAGGGAGAGGGTTTAAGTGGTGGGGGGGGGGTGATTGGTTTGAGGGGAGGTGGAGAAAAAGAGAGGGATAGAGGGAGAGAGAAGATCTGTCAATTACAGAGAAGTGGCCAATCAAAAAGGCTATGATGGGAAGGAAGGACAGATGACAGATGAAAACAAGAAAGGTGAACCACTTTTTCCGTAACTCACCTTCTAGCTGGAAGACCAGTTGAGTTGGTAAAACGTTGGAATGGTTTGGGGTAGGTAAATTGCAACATTAGAGAGCAAGTGGCTTGTTGGAACAAAAAGAAAAGTCGTAAGGTTGGTAATGGCAGTTTTGTTTGTGTTTGCATGTCTTTGAGCGTGTATACTGTTAACATCCACACACATACGGAACAGGTGTGCTGGTGTTTGAAAGCATGTAGACACACCTAACCACACTGTGTGTGGGTGTGTGTGAGAGAGAGGAAAAAGACAGTGTGTGAACTTTGTCGTGTTTGCGTGTTTGTTGAATGTGTAACTGCACAGGTAAGCCATCACTGAAGTGATTTACACAATTTCACCTCAGCTCTCGCTAGGTTGACAGGTTTATGTGCTCCATTTGCTGCATGGAAAGCTCCTCCAGCTTTTAGCAAGCCCAGTGGTGTTTTGGTAGACCCCAAATGGGAGAAGAAGTAGACATTATAGAGTCATTTTCCCAAACATGCCAGCCATTTGCTTTCAATGCCCCATTTGAACACTCTTGGAACATTTGTGACTGAACATTTGACTGAACTTTTTTTTACCATTACCCAAAGTCATTCTGGGGTAACGTGTGTGTGTGCGTGTGTGTGTGTCACTCTAGTGCTGACTAGAGTATGATCCTGAACATCTCCAGGTAGGAGCATCACCATACTACAGGTTGGTTATAGAAATGCATCCTTATTTCCTCATCCACCCACACACCCACACACCGTTTATCTGACCGAGAGCCAACATGAGTACAAGGATTCCCCACCAGTAGCTTTGAAGGACCATATGGGATTTCTGTTTGAGTGGACAACCTTTGACCCTACAGTACACACCCACACACACATGCAAGCAAGCATGCCAAACAAACACAAACAAGCCTGTGCAGAGTACTTCATTAAAGCTCCCCTCGTCAGTCAATAACTCATTAGAGACAACAACCCCCCCCCCCACACACACACATACACACACACATACACACACACATACATGACGAGTGAGATGGGGGAGGATAGTACTCTGAAGAAATATGAGGGATTGCAAAAGCAAGGAAGGAAATGTGCATGTGAGCGATGGGGGAGAGAAGATGGAAAGATGGAAACCGGGGAGTGAGAAGGAGGAGGAGGTGAAGGTGAAGGAGTGAAAGATGAGAGAGAAAAACATTAGAGAGAGAGAGAGAGAGAGAGAGAGAGAGAGAGAGAGAGGCATTAGAAAGAGAAGTTGACAGACCACATCCAACCTGGCGGTGTGTCACCTATCTGGGTCCCCGGGGGGCCAGGGGCGCTGGGTGGGCGGGGGGGGGGGGTTGGGGGGGGTTAGGAGGATTGGTACCCATCTGTTACTGGTGGTGTCTTTCAATAGAGGCACATTATGAGGTAGAAATCATCATCATTTACATCAATTTTTAACATTTTTGGGGGGGATTTAGCTCATCTTGGGGAGTCAGATGGCTGTGCGCTGAGGGAGTCAGGCTCGTAATCAGAAGTTTGCCGGATCGATTCCCCGCCGTGCAAAATGACTTTGTGTCCTTGGGCAAGGCACTTCACCCTACTTGCGTGTGCGTGTGTGTGTGTGTGTGTGCTTGTGTTCTGTGACGAGAGCTAGAGCAGATGGCACCAGTGAGCAGAGAGTCCGGAGGAGGTGTCAGTGTGTGTGCACAGCTCCTCCTATCTTACAATCTTCTCTGTCTGGGCCGTGGTGGCCTCGCCCCGGACACCCACTTTAGCCCAGCCAATCACCTCCTTCTGCCAGGTCGTCACAGGCAACGGCGGGCAAAGTCGTGATGTCAGTCAGATCCTGACCACCTGGGAGAGAAGTATCTCTCTCTCTCTCTTCTCCTGCCTCTCGTTCCATCTGTCGCTGCCGTCTTCCTTCCTTGAGTGAACACATCCAATGAACAACCGCGTCTTGCCAACCACGTTTTTTTTTTCTTTTCCTAAATATACCCTTCCTTTCCTGAATCCTAAATGTATTTTGTGTCTCTGTAAATACTTCCCTTATTTGTCCATTGGTGTGGTGTTCTGTCCGTTTATCCGTCTGTCTGTCTATCTGTCCGTCTGTCTGTCTGTCCACCATCTCTCCTGCCGTCTCTCTTCCTCCAGCAATTTATCTAAATATATCTCCCCTCCCTTCTATGTTTCTGTCTGTCTCCTTCCCTGTGTATCCTTCTCTCCGTGTGACTGACTCGGTGACTTACCCTAGTTTCTCTTTTCTGAATGATAATCTTTTGAAACCATCACACCTGAGACCAATGCAACGCCTCTTTCACTGCCCCCCACCCTTCTCTCACGCTCTCGCTCTCCTTTTCCCTTTTGGCTCTCTTTGTCCATTTCCCTCTCCCCATCTCTCTCCCCAATCCTCCCTTCCCTCTCTCTCTCTCTCTCCCTCTCTCTCTCTCTCTCTCTCTCTCTCTCTCTCTCTCTCTCTCTCTCTCTCTCTCTCTCTCTCTCTCTCTCTCTCTCTCTCTCTCTCTCTCTCTCTCTCTCTCTCTCTCTCTCTCTTCCTCGGGGGGAGAGGCACAAGGTCTATTTCAGGGTGCCCCTCTCTGCCAGCTGCAGCCTCTCGCACGCTTCCCTCCCTCTTCCACCCCTGACCCCCACCTCTCCGCTCGTCCCTTGCTCCCAGACCACAGCCTGGAAGAGGAAAAAGAACTTGACTTCCTGTCCTTAGAAACGATTGCATAAAGGCCCTGTGTCACAGAGAGGGAGGGAGGGAGGGAGAGAGAGAGAGAGAGAGAGAGAGAGAGAGAGAGAGAGAGAGAGAGAGAGAGAGAGAGAGAGAGAGAGAGAGAGAGAGAGAGAGAGAGGGAGGGAGGGAGGGAGGGAGGGAGGGAGGGAGGGAGGGAGGGAGAGAGAGAGAGAGAGAGAGAGAGAGAGAGAGAGAGAGAGAGAGAGAGAGAGAGAGAGAGAGAGAGAGAGAGAGAGAGAGAGAGAGAGAGAGAGAGTGGGCAGTGGCGGGAGGGAGGGAGGAATGTGGGAAGAGAAGGAGGGCATGTTCAACTGATGAAGGGAGAAGACAGGGAGGAGGAGAAGAAGAGAGGGGCACTGTCAAATCTTGACAGGGAGAGAAGCTCTTGTGTACCTGGGCATGCAGCCCAAAACACCAGGGAAGCCAGGCTGGAGCCTGCATGAAAGCACACACACATGTATGCACGCGCACACACACACATGTACACAAACAGACAAGCACAAGACGCGACGCTAACACACATACACGTTCGAAAGAATCCCCACACACACTCTTTTCCGTGCATACACACACCCACCCAAACACACACACACACACTGTCGTGGTATGAGAGAGATGACAACAGGAAATAGTTGGGTGCTCCAAGCCCCACAGCACTGTAAGAGACACGGACTGTGTGTGTGTATGAGTGTGTGAGTGCACCCCAGGCAGATGGCTACTCTATCCGTCTGGATGTTGGGCAGCAGCTACCCTGACTGTTTAGTATGCAGCCTGTAATTGGACGTTCTGGACTACAGATGTTTGCCTGTTTTTATTTTGGTCTGGTAGGAAGGAAGTGGGAGACAGTTTAATGACATCTCCCTTACCTCAGGAAATGAACCAGAGCAATGGGCTCAACAGGGCCCGGTGCTTTCAAATAAATAGCATGTTACTTTTATGGTGTGTGTAAAGCCTTTTTTCATTAACATAATGTGCCTTTTATGATGTCAGAGCGCCGTCAAGTGCGCTGGTAACACGGTGGGCGTTCAGTCTCCCCAGACAGCCCTCTGTCTAAGGGGCTCCATTAAACGTTACTGTCAGAGAAAATGACCACCTGTCAGTCCTCCGACAGGGGACGCCGAGCGAGAGGAATTTGGGACAGCCTGCCGTTTATTCACTGTTTTTCTCCCCCCAGGGGGGCCCCAGCATCTACCCCTCGCTCCCCCCCGCTCCCTCATCTCCCCCCCCCCCCCCCCCCCCGCATCTCCAAAATGTTCCTCCCCCATCGCTAATGAATCACGTTTGTGCGTCTAAATGTGTCGGTGGTTAGAGACGGTGAGAGAGAGAGACATGGAGAGATGGAGGGGGAGAGAGAGGTGAGAGATTTCTTGGAACCAGCTAGATTCCCTTGTCAGTGGCGTCAGTGTTTCTTAATCTCAATCACACGCAGCCAGCCGTGCACTGTGGTGCTCACTGTGAAAGAGCCCAATCCATCCAGCCGGTCACCGCAGCAACAAACATTAATAAACCCTAATTGTGTAAACACAGCTTCTAAATAGATTTGACAAGTCTTCATCACGTTCATCTATTTGTGCCCGGAAGGGTGTTTTTTTATCATAGAAAAAAGGTTTCCAGAAAAGAAAAGAAAAGATGGAGGATGGATCGTGGGGGGGGGGGGGGTGATTGTAAGACGTTCTACGTTTGACAGCTGAGGCTCTGTGTCAACCTGGCGCCAGAGGCGCGAGCGTGACGGCTCGCCGACTCGTGCGGCCGGCATCGCTCGCTCCCTGGCGTCAGAGCCGTTCCCGTAGCCCCGCCCCCCTCTTCCTGTATCACACACGCCCTCCGCCCCCAGGCAGTTGCACAGAAATATCTCCCTCAATCCTTCCCTGGTGTCCTAACAACCCCACCCCCCTCTCTCTGCCAAACATGTCATTTCCTTTATGACACCCTGTGGGGCTAATGTGAGGGGCCATTAGCGGGCTTTGCTGGCAGTTAATAAACATCACATTGTTAATTTCTCCGACATGAACCCACGGTGAACTTTCCTCGCCGGGATCTCCTTCCAGAAGATGTGGGGGTTGGGGCCGGCAATGGGGGGGGGGGTGGGGGCACAGCCAGGGGCTTACATCAATAGTACATTGTGTCCCACAATTACAATAGTAGCGCATTCAGATTGAATAATTGAACAGCGTGTTCGCCGCGGTCGGCTCGCCAAAGCGCTTTCCCCTCCGCCCCCTCGGTGTTTGCTACCGCTCTGTCTGCAGGAGAGGTCGTGAAAGGGGGACGTCTGGTTTGGGGTGGTGGTGGGGGGGGGGGGGAGTCTGTGCCGCCTGAGGAACGATGCGCGCCTCGCTTCTCCAGCGGCATTCCCGCTCCTCCGAGAACGTGTTGCTTCTCTCCTCCGGCCGTGAAAGGAGGGACTCCACCTTGTTCTCCCTGTCTCTGGAGCGCCGTGCCAGCCTTCTCCACATCTCCGGAAACAGACCTCCCTCCTTGACCGAGGCTGCTCGATCGCGTTCGCCGTGGTTCCGTGGGAACGGCACATCTGGGGGATGGAGGGCGGTGGCCACCCCGGTCGGGGCTCCTCTTCTCGGGCTATAGTTCCTCAGAACTCTGCAACACATCTCTCTAGCCTCGCCTCACCCCAGCCCACCAGCCACCAGCCCACCAGCCCCCTAAGCCCTCCCCCCAGGCCTGGGTGGCCATGGCTGGATGTTGCTAGATGTGGACATGGGGGATCAATGCCTCCTGTCAGCCTGGAGGTCTGGACCGGCCGCGGCAGACATGATGGACGTGCACACGCTGGCCACGCCCGCCGCTAGGAGAACGCCCGCGTCAGGAGTGAGTAATGGACGTTATTACAGGCGTGGAGTCACCATGAGAAGTGACTGCCGCGTGATTGATATGACCTCCCCGCGGAATCTCGGCACCGTGGCGACCAGCCCAAGGCTCTCGCTTTGGTTGTGAGACCTGGATAAACCCCTCCCCTGCCCCCTTCCCCCCCCCCCCACCCGCCCCCCTCCCCTGTCACAACCACACACACACGCACACACACACACCTAGCACACCCTCACACCTTCCCGGACCAGTGAAACACAGTCGTCCCTACGAAAGCTCCTCTCGTTTGGGAGGGTGGCTGCGTTCAAAGTGTTTCCAAGCTGGTGGTGGGGTACAGTAGACCTCCTGTGAACATTGTGCTGACTGAAATGGAAGTAGACACTGTGTTCTGCCATCGGGGTCGTGTCAGTATTCCGCTGCAGGTGAAATGCAAAATGAGACCGGAGGCGATGGCTGGCTGTTTTTTCCCCAGCCTTACACAACACATCCATGTTATTTACACCAACACGCCTGTCATCACTCTCAGATGGATGCTGGTAAGGAGCGTTGGCCCTTTACAGTTTTTTTTTTTCTGATTGCTTTAGACACACAAATGTCAGCTGACTCTTAGTGGAACCTGACCCTCAAGGAGCAAAACAACAGCCCAGATCTGCACAGTTATAAGCACATTATCAGCCTCACACTGTTTGTTTAACACTACACACAGTGTTTTTCAAATCACTGCACACACTTTTTTACATTCGACACATAAATATAAGATGATGTCACTTGCAGTTTTTTTTGGTTCAACTGCTTACATACATTTTTTTACTTGTCCTCTTTCTTTCAAAACTTAACAAACAAATCCAAGAATTGCACACATAAAATGCAAAATATCTCGTATCTCTTGCAAAATGAAGCACTGCATCAAAATATCACAAACACTTTTGCCATAATATTACATTTTGGGGATATATCGTATACACACAGTTATTCAAAACCTAAAGCTCTTCTTTTATGATCTCCTATGGCAGATATGATGAATCATGGTAAACACAAAAACAAGATTGAAACCAAACATATTTTTTTATTGTAAGCATTTGTGGTTGTGCATACAGTATTACACAATTCGAAAGAAAGAGTGTCGTAGAACAGAAACAAAACCAACTTTTGAAAAAGGTGATTATGCAATGGTGTGTGTGTGTATGTTTGTGTGTGTGCCACGAACTGTAGCATACAGTAACATATACTATTTTCTACAATATTGTCAGAATATCTTCTGACAGTCACTGTACTGTTGCACAGTATGATACAATCCACCAGACTGTGACCAATCATGCAGTGCACAATCATCAGTGTGGCATTTTGATTGGTTCAGGCAGGAGAACTGAGTGTAGTATTTACTTGATACTTTATTCACACGGTACAACACATCATCGTAACATTTGATTTGGCATGATGGTTCTGCTTGCATCGGCTCCCAACGGAGACACCGTCTGGACCTCCGAGCAGAGAGCAGCGACGCATTCCCCCTACGACAGGAAACACAGAACCAAGGGTGGAGGCCGGGGAGGCGGAGGCAGCAGATTAAACAGAAAGCAACCTGTGTCGCACTAGCAAAGCAGAGTGCAGCGATATCCTGATTAAATAGCCCGCCCTGCTAAGAAGGTGTGCCCCTACTGCGTGATGACGCGCTGCTAATGTCTCGCGTCCCCCTGCATGAACCAGCTCCGCTTGATTATGTTTGATACATGAAATCAAGATGCTTCCTGTTATAATTGTGTGTGTTACGTGGAGAATTGGGTGTTGTGTTTTGCAAAGAGTGTTTGATGAAATTGAAAACACAGTCAAAGGCCCAAAATGTGCATATGGTTTTGCAGATTTGAGGTGTGGTTCTGGTGTTTGAGTGTCAGGTTTCAGAAATGGTGTGAAAAGTAAGGAATTTGTGTGTAAGCATTTGAAAAAAACTGTAATTGCGTCAGGTGTACAAGCACTAAAGTGATTAATTGTAAATATACCAATCAGGTGTAAGCACTATAAAAAGGCAACAGATCAGCTTATCTGCCCTCATCAAAAGTGGAAGGCAATGTTGCGGGAAGAGGAAGAGGGAGAGTGAGGATGACAGGGGGAGCCCGTGGAGGAAGAGTGGTAGGGAGAGGGAGAGGTAGACCTAGAGGCCGTGGAAGAATAGGGCCAAATTGACAGTATCTAAAGAAATTAGAACATTGGTTGACCGTGTTGTGAACCATGGGGCAACCTTGAGAGAGGCTGGACAGAGAGTTCAGCCCAACCTCAGCAGATAAACTGTTGCAACAGTATTTTGGACATTTTGGTGAAAACGACTTTTCTCTCCTGTCTCCAGTACAATACAGTCAAATGTAACCAACGATGTAATAAGATGTAAAATAAGACGTACACATTCCATGATTGAAACAATGTACTGTATTTAATTTGTCTCCACAAATGTGTTTGCTGTGTTTAGATTGTGTAGCTTACCATACAGTACAATTCGAAATATGTTCTGATCTTCAAGTGAGCCCTGTTGATGCTTAAGCAATCGGGGAAAAACTGTAACAGCTTCCCATCATTGTTTTGTATCAAGCAGCCTTTGTTCCCAACATTCAAATCAAATAAAAATGTATTTGTTCTGCCCCATTTACACGCAAACATGTCACAGAGGGCTTCACATGCGCCCATAGAACTGCCCCTCAACCAACCCTAAACCCTCAAGGAAGTCAAGGGAAAAACTCTGCAGGAGAAGAAATGGAAGAAACCTTGGGAGGAGCAATTCAGTGAGGGATCCCCTCCTCCAGAGACTGTCATCCTTCCATAAGCCGTGTAAACAATGTGTCTGCTGTACAGTACAGGCATGTCTGTGGACGGCTATCCCATAATGAGGATGAATACATGGAGATGCGTGCGCCTGTTAACGCGCATCTCAATCGATCAAGGGTATTGATCGTCAACTCATTGCGCACACGGAGTCTTGTTGAATGCAGAAACGCCCTCTCTTTTTCGACCTTAAGGAAGCCATTCCCCTGGGATGTGCGCGCGTGCGTGCGTTTGAGTAATTAAAGGTGTCATATCCCGATCGGGCCCATTTGAGAACACCTCCAGTGATGGCTCCCCGCAGAGACAGACTGTGCTTGCGATGACGGGGTTCTGCCACTCGCACTGCACCGCAGGAAGGGACACCAACTGGCATGGGGGGGAACGTGGAGAGGCTTCCTCTCGGGATGGAGAGATGAGGAGGAGAGGGACGGAAGAAGATGGGGGAACCAGGGAGAGACAGGGAGGAGAGAGAGAGAGAGAGAGAGAGAGAGAGAGAGAGAGAGAGAGAGAGAGAGAGCGGGAGTTGAGAGGGATACAGAAAGATGATGAAGGCGGTGTGAGTGCATACCGCGCCGGTGATGGGACTCTGAGGGGGTGATGAACACAAATGTTTCTGGACAGTTCCGGACGGTACCAAAGACAACTCAGCCCTGCGGCGTAAATAGCTTCACGCCAGTATCCATGGTGACAAACGCCTCTAGTCGTACTGGGGTGACACGCATGCAGTGTGCTTGGGCATAGGGGGCCCACTTAATCCATAAACGACTCTACATTGCATCACCCCGCCACACACACACACACAACTGGTTACTTTGATGTCCCATAGACTATGGGTTGGAATAGTACTCCTGGGCGCCCTCAACTGTATCAGAGCACAGTGATATGATCACACGTATATTGGAACTGCACATATGGAGTAATTGCGTGTGTTTGTGGGTTCTGAGATGCAAACAGGGGTGTCCTTTTGGCTCAGAAATCCAACTAGAGCACTGTACGCTATGTGGATGTAAACGGTCTCACGACATGTAGTACTATGGGTTATTGCATTTTCTTTCCGAAGATTGAATCACGGGGTGCATATGGCTTTCGACGCTCATCTGCTGCTGCTGTTGCGCTCTGAATTGCCAAGCACGTTCAATTCGCTCTCCGGTGGACTGAATTCCGCAGCACGATATTTTCCCTCATGAGGACAGTTCAATAATCTCTCGTTGGCTTGCTCTCGCTCTCTCTTTTTCCTTCGCTTCTGAGACACACGGCGTGCAGGGGAAGCTTTGTGGTATTTTTAAAACGTGACAATGTCTAATTCAGGAAAGGGGGGCGGAGGGCGTCTGTGCGCCAGATAATTCATTAGGGGCGTCGAGCGCAATGTCTCACACGGTTCTGTGGAACTGGAGGGGCTCAGCTGTCCTGGCTCGCACTAAATCGGCTTGGCATACGAGGGGGGGGGGGGGGGCTGTTCCCTATGGGAACATAGGAGACTTTCGGTCCAGCGTGCATGCGTCCAGTTTAGGAATCAAAAGGAGATTGGAGTACAGCGCGTGCCACTATAGCAAGCCCCCAATGCAGGCAATTGAGAAGAAAAAAAAACCAAACATTTTAAATGGATAGGCACCCTTCCCGTTTGCGCATTAATTTCAGCTCTCGTTTGTTGTCGCTGAACTCACACAATATGAGTAGCCTAATGATTATTTGGCAAGCGACGGCTAAGTGGCTGTTTATCACGTTTAGCGTCATTACGATTTAAGCTCGCGAATCCAGGCATGGCACGCGCATCACCAGCTGCATGTTGTGAATGGCCTGACGGCCGTCTCCTGTCTCACTGACTGAGAGGTCAGCCAACGCATTACACCCCTCTGCAATGAGATCATCAGAGGCTAAAACACTTCAAACGTACCCCCTTCAGGACATTAGTGTCATTCGTTTCACGAAAGATGAACTCATTATTTTAATAGGAAAATAAAACATTGTCCCCCTCAGGTTATGACCATATAGATGAAATGCTGCGGCCATAGAGCATTATAGACCGTTTCCCCAGGGGATTTGGGTGTCGAGTGCACGGAGTAAGATGGTATCCGCGGAGGATGGGGATGGTAATTGGTTGGGATATCGCATCGTTAGACCATGACAGATGAGACGTCCGTCCACATGTTGGAGTAGATGGTACTCGGGGTCTCACTTGAATTGGCATGCCGACTGGGGGGGAAACCGGACCCCTGCGCCGCTGCGCGTCCAGAGACTGCACTGCAAACTGTCTCCGCCTAGCGGTGCGTTTTGTCATGGTTACTATGCCATGTTCAAGGAGCAACCTGAGCATTATGAACACACAAGTCGCTGCCATGTTTATGTTTGGATCTATGGCTTTATGTTCAATGCCATACCATGTATACTCTGTTCAGTCTGCCTGTGTTGTTTAGTGGTCTCTGAAAGAATTCTTGTGAATGGGGATAGTTTTGTCTATGTGCGGAGCCCCTGGGTATAACATCTTAGCGATCTCATTTACCCTTTTCATATTCTATATTTGGTTATTCTTACTCACGCGCGCGTAACAGAGGTTCCACGACGCACGGGAGAGCTTCATTTGAGCTATAGGAGTTAACCGGAGCACGTGACTCCTCCGACGCGCTGTGAACGGGAGAAAAACTTGGTTCTTCGCTGCAGCTGCATAGCTCGCTCTAGCAAGCACTGAGTGTGTTCAAAGAGGAGAGGAGAGAAGGGTCCGGAAACTTCCACACTCTCATTTATTGCTGTCATTAAACGATTCCGCGAATTCGGTTATTGATTTTCACCCTCAGCTCTCTTGGTTGTTATATGACCATTCTCCGGTCATCTGAGCCGGTGACATTTAGAGGTGGAGTGGGCACTCGTGGATACACCGCGGCGGGTTTTTGTTTCTCCCCTTCCCTCTCGACAGAAAAACGGAACACACTTGTCGAGGTGGCCGGGCCGCTTTCAGAGGACTATAGTTGGGCTCTTCAAGAGCCACATCTCTAACGGGGATTAGGACGGTGAGAGCGAGTACCGGCTGGTTTCAGCTGCGGAAAGAGCATGTCCTTGGGTGAGTGGACCCAAGTCTGTCTCCGGGGTTAGAGCGCGGAAATATCGTCCTTCCTAACTTGTTGCTGTTGTTTTTGTCCTCCGGTCTTAGAGAGAGCATCTTTTGGGTATGTATGCATACAGTTTAGTCATAACGTAAGGATTACGAAACCGATTTGGAAAATATCATATTGTAAAAGAAAAATAATTCGTTTTTTTTGTCGTTAGTTGTCCTGACTGAGTACATTATTTGAGACTTGGTATCAAATATTAGATGCATTTAAAACGGTTTGCTTTTTTGGAGATATAACAAATAAATGTTTTATTCAAGATTGCATCTGGCCATTCTATTGGTTTTAGAGTGCTAGTGCTAGTGCTAGAGAGAGAGAGAGAGAGAGAGAAAGAGAGAGAGAAAGAGAGAGAGAGAGAGAGAGAGAGAGGAAGAGAGAGAGAGAGGGAGCGAGAGAGAGAGAGAGAGGGAGCGAGAGAGAGAGAGAGAGAGAGAGAGAGAAGCTATCCACTTGCCATGACAAAGTTGAATGAAGTAAATTAGAACAACTGATAGAGGATCCCTGTCTGTATGCCCTCCGTTCTGTGAAGCCAGTAGCCTGCATTGCCTTTGTCCATGAAATGATCTCAATCCAATCTCAATCATGCTTCGGCTTCGGCTTCTGCTTGTCCTTCCAGATGTCCTCTCCACGCGCTGTCCTTCTCTGATCTCCTAACCCACCGCCCAGAGCCGCCCCCCCCCCCTTACCCCCCAACCCCCCCCCCCCCCCTCCCCGCCCCCCGTGCTACACCGGCTTATACGCAACGGATCACCATGGCAGCGGGTGTGGCGGCGTGGTTGCCCTTCGCCCGCGCGGCCGCCATAGGATGGATGCCGGTGGCGAGCTCGCCCATGCCCATGCCCCCCAAGGACAGACAGCGGGCCAAAGACGGCCTCATCGTCCTCAACGTCAGCGGCACCAAGTTCCAGACTTGGCGGAACACGCTGGAACGCTACCCGGACACCCTGCTGGGGAGCACCGAGCGCGACTTCTTCTACCACGAGGAGACCAGCGAGTACTTCTTCGACCGCGACCCGGATATCTTCCGCCACATCCTGAACTTCTACCGCACCGGCAAGCTCCACTACCCGCGCCAGGAGTGCATCTCGGCCTACGACGAAGAGCTGGCCTTCTTCGGGATCATCCCGGAGATCATCGGCGACTGTTGCTACGAAGAGTACAAGGACCGCCGGCGGGAGAACCAGGAGCGCATTGAGGACGACCAGGAGGACGAGAACAACAACGACATCGTGGACCCCAACATGACGTTCCGCGAGTCCATGTGGCGGGCCTTCGAGAACCCCCACACCAGCACCATGGCCCTGGTGTTCTACTACGTCACCGGCTTCTTCATCGCCGTGTCGGTGATGGCCAACGTGGTGGAGACGGTGCCGTGGGGCTCGGCGCCCAACCGCAAGGAGGTGTCGTGCGGCGAGCGCTACTCGCTGGCCTTCTTCTGCCTGGACACGGCGTGCGTGATGATCTTCACCGTGGAGTACCTGCTGCGGCTCATGGCGGCGCCCAGCCGCTACCGCTTCGTCAAAAGCGTGATGAGCGTCATCGACGTGGTGGCCATCATGCCCTACTACATCAGCCTGGTGATGACCAACAACGAGGACGTGAGCGGCGCCTTCGTCACGCTGCGGGTGTTCCGCGTCTTCCGCATCTTCAAGTTCTCCCGCCACTCGGCCGGCCTGCGCATCCTGGGCTACACGCTGAAGAGCTGTGCCTCCGAGCTGGGCTTCCTGCTATTCTCCCTCACCATGGCCATCATCATCTTCGCCACCGTCATGTTCTACGCCGAGAAGGGCTCCACGGCCAGCAAGTTCACCAGCATCCCGGCCGCCTTCTGGTACACCATCGTCACCATGACGACGCTGGGGTAAGGTGTTTCGCCTGCTGTGTTGGGGGGGGGGGGGCGCGCCCCGGCGTTGGATGTGTGGCATGACGCATTCGGTTTGGTTCACTTCCTGGTGTGTGATCTCTATGTGCAGTTCACCGTGCCTTTTCAGTGATTTGTCTTCAAACCTATCATGCACATGAGAAACGGCTAATGGAGGGGTTTAGATCCTTTGACAAATGACAAGTGTTGACTCTGTATTAACCTGATGGCTTCTAAACATTCATTACTGGTGGTATGCCTTACGCCCTTCACTCACAAACACACACAGTTTACACACACACACACACATACACACAGACCTCCCTTCTCTGGTTTTCCCGACAGTCAATTTAGGCTTGAAGTGAAAACAGCTGTCGCTGCAAAAGGATTCATGCCGTGAGGCTCGTGGTGTGTCACCGCGATCAGTGTTGGCATGTGGTTCTTTATGAACGTGAGCTCTGGGGCCTTTGGGCCCTCGGGGGGCACTCCACTGACACATCTGTTCATTGGCGCAACCCACCGATGGGTTAGTAGTCATGCAAAGCTTGCCAGGCTGCTGTCCATGGTGCTGAACCAGAGTTACTAGCCAGGCAGTGCATTACCGTGGCACGGCGCTGTCCGTGGTGCTGAACCAGAGTTACTAGCCAGGCAGTGCATTACCGTGGCACGGCGCTGTCCGTGGTGCTGAATGAGAGTGAAGCGAGGAGAACTCGGGGGCGCTTTCCTCCCGGTGCTCGGCGCTCTCCGCGGTGCTGAAGCACAACTCCAAAACGGGGGCCGTGGCGGCGGTTGCCTTGCCGACGGTACTTTAGGTGCGAATCGCGCTCTTGAAAGCGCTAATCAAATCGAGCGCGTAAAACACAGACGCCCACCACTTCGGCTTTGATGTATGTTTGACCCGCCTCATCCAAACCCACAGTGACAGGCTAACAGCAAACACCATACATTCACACCAGCTTGTTTGGAACCAGCCCAGCTTTATTCAGCTGACTGAATATCATTGTTATTCATGTGGCGAAATGTCACATGGTTTGTGTGTTATGTCGGTATGATCGAAATGATGTAAACCTGAACAGGCTAGAGGCCTAAGGATATCTGGACTGGAGGTTAATTGCGCGTACCGAGAGAGGGAGAGCAGACAGGCAGATGAATGGAGCAGCCTTGTAATGAGTTGCCTGGGAGAGAGAGAGAGACAGAGGATAGATGGCTCCAGTACTGTTCATTCCCTCTGCACTCGGAGCTGTTGCTTTCCCCAGCTGTCTCCGAGGATGATGCCCGTACTAAAATGACTTGCCAACACACTCATCTCAGCTAATCAAACCGCAGAGGGGCTGAGGAGAGGCGCACTGTGCGTGTGTGTGTGTGTGTGTGCGTGCATGCTTGTGTGTTTGTGCAGGTGTGTGTGTGTGCGCGCGTGTGTGTGTGTGTGTGTGTGTGGGTGTGGGTGTACGTGTGTGGATGTGCCGCTGCAGGCCATGCTGTGTTTACAAAGCCCAGGGCTTGACAGGTGTTAACCACACAGTAAATGACCCTTTGTTTGAAAAGGCAAACAGGAAAAGCACCTGTTTCTACCCCAGTGGGCTGGTCAAGAGGCCTGCTCAGCGTCAGACGACACCGTTTGCTGGCTGACGAAACAAGAGGAGCACTTGTTCAGGAGCGACTCTGTCAGGATTGCCTCGGTGCAAACAAGAGGATTGTCGATAAGAAAGAACGTTCACGACAAAGAAAGGGAGATCCATTGTGTCGCCGATGCGCAAATTGATCGTGATTGGTCCTCTCAGTGCAGTTCTACCTTAAGCCCCGCCTACGGGACTCTCCCATTGGCCGAGTCTTCTCTGTTCTCTGGCACTCTGAACTTCCTCTATCATTACACTGGTGGGGGTTAATAGTGGCTCCACGACATATCTGCTGCTTGTGTAACAGGCTTGACACCAGCCTGGATCAGTTGTGTGTGTACAGATTAGGGGCCTTGATTCCAGCCAATTCCCCCAATCCTGCTGCTGATCCAGTTAGAATGGGCCAGAAGCCCTGCTGTTTCAGGATCCAGAAACAAGGAGGACTGGCACTGTGTGTGTGAGAGGGAGGGGGAGAGAGAGAAGGAGGGAGGGAGGGAGAACTGAAGAGAAAGGGTGAGTGAGTGGGTGAGAGAGAGAGAGAGAGAGAGAGAGAGAGAGAGAGAGAGAGAGAGAGAGAGAGAGAGAGAGAGAGAGAGAGAGCACAACACAAAATCCGAGGACTGGATGAAAGAGAATTAGAGATATGTGAGAGTGGTGTTTGTGTGTGAGATAGTGTGAACAACTCAACCCTGTACCACAGATTAACCCTTGTGTCCTGCCCTCTCCACCCCTCCCGCCCCCTCAGCCCCCCCAGGCCATCTTAATAGACTCATTTGTGGATTTAATGAAAGCGGCCGGGGCCTATTAAATCACCACAATCCTAATTGGCTTATTCACTGTCAAACGGCATTCCAATTCAGTTGCAGCTGTCAGTATTAGAGTCGCAGGAGGGAGGGAGGATCATTAGACCGCTGTTGGCGGAAAAGGGAGACAGAAAGAGAGCCAGAGAGAGAGAGAGAGAGAGAGAGATGGGCGTGCTCGAGCATAATCAACCTCCATTTGCTCTCATGCATTCCAAGTTAGTGTGGACCCCAGGACCCCAGTGGAGATGGTGAGATGTCGAAACGTCCTCCGGGCACGTCTCCGCGGTAGCCTATTACAGGGGTCAGAGGTCACCTGTGTGTCGGTGAGGGGTCAGCGACCAGAGACATTAGTGTGTCTTTACCAGAGAGACGCTTGTCTGGTCTTGCGTGGAGGGGAGCGGGAATCGGGTTAAAGCTTCAGTAATTAGGGACCAGGCTCCAAACTGTACAAGGCCATGTATTATTCACCCTTTGACCTTATCTCCCAGGGCGATAGGCTCTTGTATTTTAGGGTTAGGGTCAGGGAGGGTGGACCCAGCTGAAGGGTGTAGAGGTGCTGAGCTGAGGGGTCGAGAGGGGTCGCCTGTTCCGTGTGCTGGTTCTAGTCCAGAACCCACCGTTCCTGGATCCAACATCCCATAATAGCTGGTTTAGATCTTGGAGCATCAGAGTGAAAAACTAGAGGCCGTACCACGAACACCGTGACATCCGCCATCTTGGGGTCCAGAAGGGCACTTGTGCGACATGCGTTTGACAAGATTGAAAGATCAGGGGCGGGGGGGAGGGGTGTGGACGCGCCATCACTTGCCTGACACACCGAAGGATCTACGTTTGAGTTGGCATTCCCGTGACACAATTACTGACGCGCCTCTCGTTCCGTGTGTAACGAACCCCACGTCACGGGACATCACGCTAACGCTCCGTGTGTCCCATCCGCCCGCTGGTCTGCCTGGATCAGTGCACGCATGGGCCTCCCGGGGTGCTGGTGTTTGCTGATCTCACTGTCTTACCTGTTGGTTTGAATGAAGCTTTCGGAGCATTTGAAAGGGTTCCCGCTTTGTGGATGGCGCGTGTAGGCTTTGAGACAAACTCTTTGATTTGGTGTCTTTAATCAAAGAACCTGACGGTGTTTTTTCACGATGCGGATGCTTCCCACAGTGTGTGTTTCTGGCTGTCTGTGTGTTGAATGTTCAGAGATAGTGTGCGTGTGTGTCTGTGTGTGTTTGTGTGTGTGTGTGTGACGGTGCTGCAATGCTTTTAGCGATGTGCTTGTTGATGTGTGCGAATGTGCGTCAACAATCCTGCTGCCTCACTTCCTGCGCGCTTGTCTGTCTGAGGGGTTTCTTCTCGTCTAGCCTAGCCCCCTCACTGCAGGGAAACACACACACCCTCCTTTCTCCTTGAGAAACACTTGTTCATCTCTTGCTACTTTCTTCCCCCCCCCCTCTCTCTTCTCTCTCTCTCTCTATTTTGCCTCTTCTTTTTGAACCCGCCAAACACAGTGTCTCTCAACCAGCGTTGGGTGTAATGCGTTACAATGTAACGCGTTACATTTTGTAACGCTACTACTTTTGTTAGGTAACAAGTAACTTAACGCGTCACTTATTTAATTGAATGAATCCGTTACTAGTTCCTTGTTCAAACAAGTAACGCGTTACTTAATTTAGTCTTTTGGTGAGAGCACTCACTTTGGTGAGAGCTAAAAGTCGAGGAAAGTTGAGGCTACTTTTCGCTTGGTACCTACGAAAACGTCTTAATCTGCTAGACAGGTGGGTTCCCCTTTGTTCTTTTGGTGCGCAGCCTCACAAGCCCAATTTACCCGGCGTCATGGAGCCGACCAGCTAAATAGTTATTTAAGACTTGCATGTACAGGCCTACGTAATGTCACATTAAATAATGTATTGAACTCAAGCTTGTGTGATGTGTTGCTGTATCGTTCAGTGGTTTCGGTTTAGGATTATATTACAGTAAGTAAAATAGTCTGGTTCAGTACATAAGTGAACACCATTTTGCTACCATATACCTAGCTGTAGCTTAGCCTCGTTTTGCTCCGAGATACAAACCTAACCCTTGTAGAGCTAGCTAACTACTAGACTTCTGCCTGACATTTTACAACATTATTTATTGATTAAAGAGTTTCTTGATTGAAGAACTTCATGCAAATATTGCTTTTCATTATAGTGGAAGATTACCTTGATCCATCTTGCTGTATAATGAGGATTGATCATGTTATATGCGAGTGACACTGAATATTCAGTACAATATGTGCTATTGCTGAGGTCAACCCATTAAATGTGCCTTCTGGGCATAAGAGTGACAAAGGTGAATTGTCTTAGAAATAAAATAATTTTCTTAATGTAACGCAAAAGTGACTTATGCCTTACTCTCTACAGCAAGTAACTAAGTAACGTAACTAGTTACTTTACAAGGAATGTAACTAGTAACTGTAATTAGTTACTTGAAAAAGTAATGTTACCCAACACTGCTCTCAATCCCCCCTCCCTTTCCCTCCCCCTTACACACACGTACAAACACACACACTTCTAGTACCGTATACGGTAATGTACAGATAAAATCCCTCCCCTGGTGTCACGCTTCAGTTCCTTGGCTCTCATCCCAGTGGAGAGTGCAGATTTCAGGTGAGCGGGGGTGGTAGGGGGGAGCTGTGAGGATCGGCCCATTGTTACCCTGGTTCGAGTCGCTCCAGAGACACGAGTCACTCTCAGGGCCAGACAATAGCAGGCGCTAGCTGACAATGGGGGCTAGCGTCGATGACTCATCACACCCCCACCTCTTGCCTCCCTCGCTCCCAGCCCTCGCTCCCAGCCCCCACCACCACCCCGCCTCCCTCGCTCACAGCCTCCACCCCCCCGCCTCCCTCGCTCCCAGCCCCCACCCCCACCCACCCTGCCTCCCTTCCTCCCTCGCTCCCAGCCTCCACCCCCACCCCACCTCCCTCACTCCCAGCCTCCGCCCCCCCCCACCTCCCTCGCTCCCAGCCTCCACCCCCACCCTGCCTCCCTCCCTCCTTCGCTCCCAGCCTCCACCCCCACCCCACCTCCCTCACTCCCAGCCTCCACTCCCACCCCGCCTCCCTCGCTCCCAGCCTCCACCCCCCCGCCTCCCGGCTCCCAGCCCCCACCCCCACCCTGCCTCCCTCCCTCCCTCCTCCCAGCCTCCACCCCCACCCCACCTCCCTCACTCCCAGCCTCCACCCCCATCCCACCTCCCTTGCTCCCAGCCTCCAGCCCCACCCCGCCTCTCTCGCTCCCAGCCCCCATGCCATCCTGCCTCCCTCGCTCCCAGCCCCCACGCCATCCTGCCTCCCAGCCCCCATCATAACGGGCCGAGCGACTGTGACTCCCAGGGCTTGTCATTCAGCGGGTGCTAGTTGGTTTCCCATCCAGACAGGAAAATACAGGCCGTCCTCTCCTCCAACCTTGCCCAGACTATTATGCAGCGAGGTGGAGTTCAAGGAGGTGATTTCCAGTGGCCACAGCAGGACGGCGAATAGATCACAGATAAAGTGAGCGCTGCCTCCGGTGCATATTTGAAAGTGAGATGGCCCCTTGAAATTGGTGACAAAGGCACATATTCGATTTTTTTTCTCTCTCTCCCGAACAACGGGTTCTCAGTGTTTTCTCATTTGTACATTTCAGAAACCAAAATTATACATTTGCGCTTGCATACGCAGAAGGTGCACACACACTCTCTCTCTCCCTCTCTCTCTCCTCTCTCTCTCCGTTTCACTCCCTCACTTTCTCAAGCAATTTCTTTTTTTTGTGTCACTCTGAGTATATCTTCTGTTTTGGATTAGGGTGGGACTAATTGAATCCATTCATTATGATGCATGGGCTACGATCCACAGGGTATGTGGATCGCATACACACTTGCCATGCACCCACGCACACCCACCCACGCGCACGCTCACACAGTTATACGTAAGTGATTATTTTAAATAGGATCCTAATGAAGCCACCCAGGAAACCAGCGGAGTGGAAAAGATAGCTTTTCTGCTAGCACTCTCTCAATCTCTCTCTCTCTCTCTCTCTCTCTCTCTCTCTCTCTCTCTCTCTCTCTCTCCCTCCCTCCCTCCCTCCCTCCCTCCCTCCCTCCCTCCCTCCCTCCCTCCCTCCCTCCCTCCCTCCCTCCCTCTCTCTCTCTCTCTCTTCCTCCCTCCCTCCCTCCCTCCCTCCCTCCCTCCCTCCCTCCCTCCCTCCCTCCCTCCCTCCCTCCCTCCCTCCCTCCCTCCCTCCCTCCCTCCCTCTCTCCCTCCCTCCCTCCCTCCCTCCTTCCTTCCTTCCTTCCCTCCCTCCCTCCCTCCCTCCCTCCCTCCCTCCCTCCCTCCCTCCCTCCCTCCCTCCCTCCCTCCCTCCCTCCCTCCCTCCCTCCCTCTCTCCCTCCCAGGGTTTATCCTTGGAGACCCCGGGGTTGGGCGGGTGGTGGCGTGTGCGGGGGGGTAGCCTCACAGCCCTGATCCCCCACCTCATTTGGGTATTATCATTTTAACGGGAGCCTATAAACGTTAACGGCTACCGTTATGATGTTGTGTATGAGGAAGAGAGAGAGAGAGAGGATTGACGAGAGGAGAGGGGGGGGAGGACAGGAGTGAAGGGGGAGAGGACGGGGGATTGGACAGTTCGGCACATGGAGAACGAGAGATGGAGTGACACCAGGTGGACCCTGGACAGATAGAGCAAGACCAACCTAACTGCAGATCAAGACGTCGCAGGTTCAAATCCCCCCCACGACTGTGCGTTGCTCTAGATCATCAAGCATCTGCCCAGCCCACGCGGGCCCTACACCTCATGACTTCCCTCGAGGTTGCCCGACTATGGATCCCCCTAGTCCCGGATCACCCCATCCGGGTCCTAACATGTCGCTCCCGCGCTGCAGTGGAAAACCAGGGGCTCTTGCTTTAGCTCTGGGTTCGATCCCACTGATGCGAGCCTGGCGGAAGCTCAACGGAAGCCAGCCCGAGAAGAAATGTGACCCTTTAGCCAGAGCTGTCACAGCCCGCCTCACTGTGCTGTCTTTAAAGACTTTAGGCTCTTTGACTTGACTGGGGATATGGGAGGAGCTAGTTGGGTAGTGTCGGCGTATGGGCAGCCGCTACGGTTGGCTGATCAGAGTTGGCCGGCTCCTGCAGGTCGTCAAGGTGGGTTGAGAGGAGGGCCTAATGGGGTGTTTAGTGACTCGATGGCGGAACTGGGCAAGCAGAACGGCAAGTGAATGTTGCGGAGCTAAACATGGGTTTACCTACCGCCAGACAGCCACGGTATAAAGTGCACCCGCATACAGTTTGAAAGGTCAAATATACACAGCATACACACTCACACTCACACACTCACACACACACACACACACACACACACACACACACACACAGCAGCATCGATGGCAAAAGAGCTCAGCACACAGGCCACCAGGAAAAAAACTAAAATGGCTTCTGGTGTCAAGTACTGTATGGAAATACTGTAGTCAACTGCTCAACTTCAAGCAGGTTAAGCATGGACTCTGTCGAGCAGTCTGCCCTTACTGTGTGTTACCAGGACCTCCCATGTGCTCTGGGAGAGCTCTTATCTATTGAGCGTTATCGACCTCGGCACACTGCGGTTATTGTACCCCTTCAGTACACACTTTTTTGTCTTTTTTTTTTTTTTGGGGGGGGGGGTTGTTTTTCATAAGAAATCATTGATCTGTTTATCAGACAGTCACAACAAAGAGTTGATGCCGTATTATTCATCTGTGAAAACAAACACCGAAGCACTCGAGGGGTCTTCCAGTGGCGCAGGGGCAGGGCTATGGATTGAGTTGTGTTCTTTCAGACTCTGATAGAGACAGACAAAGAGTCCAATTTCAGTATTTCAGTCGGTGTGTGTGTGTGTGCGTGCGTGCGTAAATGTAAATGTGTGTGTGTGATAGAGAGAGAGAGAGAGAGAGAGAGAGAGAGACAAAGAGAGAGAGAGAGAGAGAGAGAGAGAGAGAGAGAGAGAGAGAGAGAGAGAGAGAGAGAGAGACAGTTCAATCCTGTCCGATTAAACGCAGTGCAGCTCTTCCTGGACGCCGGCTCACCTTGCGAGCTCCGTCCTGCTATCTCGTTTCTAATTGGATAAGGAGGGTTATTTGAGCCTGTCAGTCAACTCCCTCTCGAAGACGGATGGCCCTTTGCTGCCCTGTCTCAAGCAGACCCTGTCTAATTCAAAACACCTGGCTCGTGCGTGTGGGCCGTGCATGCGTGACATGTAATCTAACTGCTTGTCCTTCTGCTAACTAACTTCAATGTTTCATGTTTTAACTCGTGCTGGATTGATAGATTGCTGGATTGATAGATTGCTAGATTGATTACTCTGGAAAAACAGCCTGTGGACACCACACGCGCCATCCGAGACGTCAACGATCCCGTGTCGGACTCTTCCGGATCCAGGAGAGAGCCTCCTTGTGCGCTCGCGCACGCGCGCGTTTCCTGAGAGCGTGGCAGCGCCGTCGTCCGAGGTCGGGCAGAGGACGTCTCCAGGCTTACGCAGCACCGAGACGTCTCATGAGAGATGCAATCCATTTACCATTGACTGGCAGTGTCCTGGACCGCGTACACACTGCCCTTCACACGCCGCCATACAGACCATAATACAACCCCGGTCCCCTTCTCAGACAAGGGAATGTCACACCGTGAGCGCGTACCTTAGCGACAGGCCTCTGCGGTGCGTTTTAATCAACCTTTTCCCGGACCATGGAAGGACGCTGGAACGTTCTAGCAATTTGGTCTCCTGATTCAACCCAAAATAGAACCTCATTGCTTCCAAAGAGGGATTGAGCAGTCGCCCAACGGCACAGCAGTTTAAATGAACACATGGTACTCTATTATGGATGACCTACACACACACACACTTCCACCGTCGTCACACACCCTCACGCCCTTGCGTCTATAATCTTGAGATTTCCTCAAAAGTTTAGTCGGACAGGTTGTTTAACCGTGCCGTGCGAGTCCCTGGTCTAACCCAGGAGGGAGGGAGGGAGAGAGAGAGAGAGAGAGAGAGAGAGAGAGAGAGAGAGGGAGGGAGGGAGGGAGGGAAAGAGAGGGAGGGAGGGAGGGAGGGAGGGAGGGAGGGAGGGAGGGAGAGAAAGAGAGGGAGGGAGAGAGGGAGAGAAAGAGAGAGAGAGAGAGAGAGAGAGAGAGGGAGAGAGGGAGAGGGAGAGGGAGAGAGGGAGAGAGAGAGAGAGATAGAGAGAGATAGCATGATAAGGTGAACGTGCTGCCAACTGACAAGGTCCTTCTGCTTTCCAGCAGATAGAGAGGTGACCTCATGTTTAAAACATCCCTCTCTCCTCTCCTCTCCTCTCCTCTGTGTCTCCCCCTCCCCTCCCTCCCTCCCTCCCTCCCTCTGTCCCTTTTCCTCCCTCTGTAAAGACTCTGACATTCACATAAACTCTGTCCGGCCTTGATGGCGTGGTAGATCGCGGGGCCCGAAATCTCCCCTGTAAAATAATTAGAATGCGTGCATCACATTCACAGGCTGATCATTTCACTCACACACACGCGCTGGAGGTCTCTCTTGTGGTGGCACTCACAATCACACGGTTTGATCAAATGTGTGTTGCGTTTGATCCTTACGGAATAAATGCACCTTCAACTCGTCGCTTCCCTGTTACCTCTTATCTTCTTCTGCGGACCTTGTGCTGTGTGTGCGTGTCGATTTGTTGATCTTGCTCAGCATACAGTTGCATGGTTTACGCCTTTAAACACTCTACAGTGCAACACAGTATCTCTTTGACAACACTTGGTGTTTGTGTTTGATTTGCTTCAACTCACAATAGTTTTGTGTGTGTGTGGTTCAAACCACAAGATGCACTGCTGCGGCTGCTGACAGTTTTCCTGTGAAGTGGAGCATGCTTCCGCACGCCATCTCCCCACTGGGATGCTAGCGAGCGAACTAACTAACTTCAGTTAGCCCTATACCACGCTAGCTCCCTTAAGGAATTTAACAAGCTAGCTCGAAAATGTGTGCTAATGTATCTCAATGAGCCTTCACTTAGCATGCTAGCTCTCCTTAGCAGCAAAGAATGGATAATGAGCCTACTGTGTGCTCTGGGCGAGAGGACTGAACTGGGATTATGATCCAGCTGGATGTCAATTTTGCGGGAGTGGGTGGTGGTCATTTTCTTTTTTGACTGTGGTCCCAGGATTTAACCAGAATGATGGAGTCAAGTCAACATATGCATATATCCTACTCTACTTTGGGCATACTTGGTTGTCAGCAGGTGCAGAAGCATGCAGCAGCTTGTGTTTATCGAATGCACTGAGTTGCTTTAACTGGACTAAACCCGTTTGTACATCCAACTTTGTGCTTTTCCACAAATTCACAAGGCATGCTACACAATGCTAACACTGTGTGTGACTGTCCCATCCACGCGAACCCAGCAAGCTTCCTAACTTGGCCCAACACGAATGCAGTGACGGCTGTGCTAAACGCCATCGAGGTCCCTTTCCGCTGCTGTTGTTCTTGTCTGCAGCCTGGAGGTGTGTTGAGCTAGCCTAGCATGGCTATTTAACAGGAGTGCCCGGGCTCATTTTCTCGTGTCGTGTGCTCAGCTACTACACAGACTGACACAGCACTTTGCAATTGGTCCCGGAGGCGACGTCAGGGCCACGAGGTGTGACCGGGAGACGGGGGCGCGGGAGACGGGGGGGGGGGGGCTCACTCTCTTACCTTGCCACCCGTCTCCCTCTCTCTCTCTCTCTCTGTCTCTCTCTGTCTCTCTCTCTCTCTCTCTGTCTCTCTGTCTCTCTGTCTCTCTCTCTCTCTCTCTCTCTCTCTCTCTCTCTCTCTCTCTCTCTCTCTCTCTCTCTCTCTCTCTCTCTCTCTCTCTCTCTCTCTCCCTCTCTCTCTCCCTCCCTCCTCTGCTGTGGCGTCCTCCGTTCCCTCCCCGTTGTTCGGCTCCTTTTCCCTCACATCCCATCAGCGCCCCATTCCCCCCTGCTCCACGGTTCTCACAGTTCATCCTCCTCTACACCCCACCACCCCCACCCCCCGCCATCGCTCCAGTGCCGTGGCCTGTCGGACCCTCCGAGCGGCGTGGAGCGCTGCCTCTGGCCGCAGCAGCGTGAGCGCCGGGGGAACGATGTCGACCGCTGACTGATGGGCGCGCCTGCAGGCTAGTGTGTGGGTGTGGGTGTGGTGGGGGGGGGGGGGGTTACATATGTAGACTTCCTTCAGTCATACGCTCAGCGGCGCGTCTCTCCTCTCTCTCTCTCTCTCTCTCTCTCTCTCTCTCTCTCTCTCTCTCTCTCTCTCTCTCTCTCTCTCTCTCTCTCTCTCTCTCTCTCTCTCTCTCTCTCTCTCTCTCTCTCTCTCTATCTCTCTCTCTCTCCTCTCCTTTTGCCTTTTTGTGTCTTTCCTCCCCCACCCTCACTGACAGTCCTCTCTGTTGTACTACCCACCTCCTCCCCTCTCCCCCCATCCCTCTCTCACTCTCTCTCCCTCTGTCTCTTTCTCTTAGCCTCTCTGCTCTGAGGTTTAGCATATCCCATCCCGGGGTCTCTCTCTGCTCTCCCCTCCTCCCCGCTGGCATTCTGACGACTCAGCCAAAACCGACTCAAAACAATTTAGCTGAATCCTCGCTACGCCTTTTAGATACAAGAAATGAAATAATAGCCGGGCTGGCAGGGATCATTGATCCAGGGCTAGCTGTGAATATCAATGACGTGCCATTACACCGAGATAAATACCCCCCCGTTCGTCGGCTCCTCGACTTGCCCCCGCCGCGCGCGCGCACGCTCGCACGTTAGAACACACAAACATGGAAACGCGCGCACGCATACCCGCTTAGCCGGCCAAACACACACACACACAGGTACAGACGCGGTTCAACCTCACACAAACGTAGACGCGCGGACGGACAAGCGCGCACACGCGAGCACGCACACGCACACCTCCACTGGTCAGATAGATCAGTGGACTGAAGACACGCCTGAGAATACCCCCCTCTCCCCCCACCC
>NC_140367.1:10905000-10912500 GCF_054491055.1 Hypomesus nipponensis
CCATCGCTCCCACCGTCGGGACCTGAAGCTGAACCCAGCAGGACGCACAAAGCCTGTTAACTCAGCCCATCGGTACACCCAGTTTAAGCCCGGCTCCGTTCCCCCCCCCCCCACACACACACACAAACAGCTTTCGCTATATATCAAACGACTCGGGAGAGGAGTTCAGCTTTCGTCTCTCGTATGGATCCTTGGCGAGACGCGGCTCACCGGCAGATGAGCTTCCCCCTGCAGCTGGGAGGGAGGGACTCGTGGCTGCCTTTATTCAGCAAGCCTCCCTGGGTGAACAGAGGGACAGGGGGGATGGGAGGGAGGGAGGGAGGGAGGGAGGGAGGGAGGGAGGGAGGGAGGGAGGGAGGGAGGGAGGGAGGGAGGGAGGGAGGGAGGGAGGGAGGGAGGGAGGGAGGGAGGGAGGGAGGGAGGGAGGGAGGGAGGGAGGGAGGGATGGGCGGGCAGAGCGAGAGAGAGAGAGAGAGAGAGACGGGCAGAGCGAAGAGAGAGAGAGAGAGAGAGAGAGAGAGAGAGAGAGAGAGAGAGAGAGAGAGAGAGAGAGAGAGAGACGGGCAGAGAGGGAGAACAGAGGGACGGGGGTGTGGTGGGAGGGATGCGGCGGGGGATGAGCAGATGAAGAGGATGATCGGAGGAGGGTGTGCCTGAGTCTGCTCTTTCTTCCTTCTTTCTTCGCGGACGGCCGGCTCACTCGATCTCTCTCTCGGTCTCTCTTTTACCTTGCTGCACTGTCCTCGCTTCCTTGGCTTCCTTTGCTTCTCTGTCTGTCTGAGGTTATCACCTGAGGGGGCAGCACACCCGGGTGGGTGATGGGAAACAGACAAGCCAGACACACACACACACACACACACACACACACACATGAACCGTCCTCAGTGACCAAGCAGAAGGATGTTGGATGTGGCCCTCTGGAGAGAAACTCATGGCTGGTCTGTTGGATTGGACAGGGGCACATGGGGTCTGCGCACGCATCCCTGTGTTGCTGCGTAGGCTTGGGCAGCAACTATTGTCTCGGGTGTGGTCATCACCACCACTGCAATCATCCCTATCGGCACCATAGTCTCGACCAGGTCCACCCATCTGATTCCAATGAACGGGTTGTGATCAAGCTCTGTGGAAGCCTGATCACGACCAATCATTTGAATCGGGTGGGTTGGATCCAGGAAACATCTAGAATATATAGGACAGTGGGCCCTGAGGACCAGGATTGAACACCCCTGGTCGAGGTCACCACCACCACCATCATCATCATCACCACCATCACTATCGATGCAATCATAATCGTTTCCTGCGCTCACCGGTGCGGACCATTTCGGCTCTCCGGCTTCAGCCCACTTGATCCGGACGTCGCCGCTGTAATTGCGGCGGATTCATCACGTTGAGAGAGAGAGAGAGAGAACCTTCCCTCGAACACGGCACAGCGCAAAAAGGAGAAATGATAACAAAACGATAACAAAGAGCTCTGCCGAGGGAAGGTTCGCATTCGTCGCTTTCCGGCATTACAGTGAGGATGAGGAGGGGCGCGGGGGGGGGGGGGGGGGGGCTACTGTTCTCTTATCTTTCTCTCGACGCCTGGAACATAAATAAAAGGTGATCTCCCTCGCTGTCTTTTATCCGAGGGATGAAAAGCGGAACTCGATAATGGACGCTCCGTTCGTAGTGGACAACGCTTGCGGACACACACACACACACACACACACACAGACGGGGCACGCACACGTACTTGACTCTAGTGGGCTATAATCACTGGTAAACCTTATCTTTTATCAGCCCTAATGACCCTCGGGCCGCGTCGAATCCCAGGGTCCCTCTGTTGCCACGGCAACGTCGTCGAGCCGCTCTTCTGGGTTCGGGGAGGGGGGAGAGAGCCTTGGAGAGGGAGCCGAGGAAGAGACAAGGTCTGTTGGGACGCCGCGTAGATCCGCGTCAGTCCGTGTGCTCGCGTTATTCCCCGTGTGGAAACCACGCGTGAACACCTCCTGTTCCTTGGGGGCACGTCGGTGTGTGTGTGTGTGTGTGGATTCCAGCAGGCCTTGAGGACATGTGTGTCTACATTTACAGGTAACCGGACCTCCCCGCCGGCTCCAGTCCAGATCAGGTGTTGACCCCACATCATTACGGCTAAGTAACGCTCACCTAACGTGACGAGCCCCCGTCGGCGTCCGTCCTCATCCGACCCGGGCCGCCGGCCGTGCCGGTTGCGCCCCCCCCCCCCGCGCCCCGCCGCACGGACGGCTCCGTGTCGGAGGCGTGAGAGGCGAGCTCTCGTGTTCTACACGTGCCTCACGTGTCGAACACACACAGACACAGACAGGCGGATATACTCGTGCGCTTGTCGGGTCCGTGCTCAGCGCTTGTTCCTGCTGTTTGGGGGAGTGGTTCTGGTGTTGAATGAAACCACTGGAGGCTGACAGACTTGGATGCAGATGGAGGAATGTGAAAGCTATTTCTAGAATCAAGTCCTGGAGGACCACGGAGAGACTGGTTCTGAATGAAGATACCAGTTCTTTATGTAGAGAGTCTGTATGGACACACCAGTTCTGGATTCGATTGCACATGGTTCTTTCGGTAACTGCAGGCTTGCTGCTGTGTCTTCAAACCTCCATGCCAGGCTCACGTTGTGTGTGTATTTGTGTGTGTGTGTGTAATTATCTGACTGTTGTGTGTGAAAGCTTCCCTTGGATTGGTCCCAGAGTACAAGACTGGCTAAGCAGGCCCAGCTTGTGTGTGTGCGTGCGTGTGTGTGTGTGTGTCTTTGTGTGTCTGTGTGTGTGTGTGTCATGTTAAAAGGTCCTGCGTCTGCTGGGCTCGTTCTAATGGAGCAGCAGTCGCTGGTGAACAATGAGAGGCCTGGTCCTCTCTAACAGCTGGCCTGTATTTTTAGCAGTCATTCAGCCCCTGCTGTCTATTCAGACTCAGATAAACATCAAGGGCCAGAGTATTACACACACAAACACACACACACAAACACCTACTGAACAAGCACACACAATCCATGTACTCCCATATAAGATACAGTACACCCACAAATGAACAAACAGGACCAAAGCAGAGCACACACAAACACACTCACAAGCTGGACACATGTTGTAGACACAGCAAGAGGGAGAGTAGCCTGGCAGAGGCCAGGAAGCCTCAAATGCCCCCAAACCCTCATCGTCCTAAAACTCAACTCCGAGCCAACCAGTAAAGTACTTAATCTCACTCCAATAAACTCTGTGTTTGTGTGTGTGTGTGTGTGTGATGTTGTTTCAACATTGAGTAATGATCATTGAACCATTAAACCTAGCTTGGAGAGTTATCAGTGCCAAGATTCGCTCTGCCTGTAACATGATCAGTGTTTGTGTGTGTGTGTGTGTTTTGTAAAGTGAATACGTCCAAAGGGCCTAGTTTGCTCTTGTTTTTTTCCCCCACACCCCAAAACCATTTTCCAAAACTGAATTTGGTTTGTACTCATGGAATGACATTTGTATCCCCTTTAAACCGTGTTTATACAGCAGATGAGTGAGCCAGAGAGAAATTAGGTTTTTGTTTGGGATTTAGTCAGTAGAAGATTGCTACGCGTTCCCACACAAACACACACAAACGAGATACGGCAGGAGCCGTGGTTAAAAAGTGTTTACAGTAATAACATTGACAGCCCTGAACAACTCTGGGGCCTTGGGCAAGGGATGGGACACACACACACACACACACACACAGTAAGAACACAGGAAGAAGCAGCGTTGCTTTCCACTGTGCTTCAGGCTGATGCCTGGTGGGGTGTTGTGTTTAGGGCTCTCAGCAGCAGGCTGTCCTCTCTGCTGATCCTCCTAGTAGGTGAGCTTCATCGCCTGACCCACACACCTCCCTCGCCTTCTTCTCACGCTCACAGATTCCTTCAAGCTCAGCGCACCAGTGAGAATATCTATATATATATGTTTATATATATTTTTTTTAATATATTTTTTTTTTTATATATTTTTTTTTATATTAAAAAAAAATTGTTGACTTTTTTTTCTCCCTTCTTTTCACACGGGCATACACACGTCAGCCCCCCTCCTCCCCTCCCCTCTCACAGCAGACAACCCTCACACACAAGCGCACAGTGTTTACCAGGTGTCGCTCTGTCCCTGCTAAGCAGCTGCTGACACACACACACACACACACAGACAGAGAGAGGTAGAGAGAGAGACAGCAGGCCCGGGTCTTTTAGGGGGGTGGTGGAGGGGGGGTGGAGAGAGACAGAGAGAGAGAGAGAGAGAGAGAGAGAGAGAGAGAGAGAGAGAGAGAGAGAGAGAGAGAGAGAGAGAGAGAGAGAGAGAGAGAGAGAGAGAGAGAGAGAGAGAGAGAGAGAGAGAGAGAGAGAGAGAGAGAGCGTGTGTAGTGTGCATGCACGACTGTGTGGGGGGAGGGGGGTGTGGAGAGACGGTGTGTGTACCGTGTGTAACGTGTGGTGTACCGCATGTGTGTGTGTGTGTGTGGGGGGTAGAGGTGTGGAGAGAAGGTGTGTGTACTGTGTGGGGGGGGGTGTGGGGGGGGGTATAGGTGTGGAGAGAAGGTGTGTGTGCGTTCAACGGTAGCCCGAGCTGTGTGATTGGGCGGCGGTGTGTGTGGGGGTGTGGTTGAACACCAACACTCAGACAGCCAATTGGCCCAGCTCTCCATGGGGGAGACACACCCAGTGGCTCCGCCCCCGCTGGGCTCGACAGCAGGTGTGAATGAAACACGCACACACACATGGATGTGGTCAAGCACAGCCGTGTACACACATGCTGTATGTACAATGCCGACTCACACACATGCTGTATGTACAATGCCGACTCACACACATGCTGTATGTACAATGTCGACTCACTCACATGCTGTATGTGCAGTGCCGACTCACTCACATGCTGTATGTACAGAGCCGACTCACTCACATGCTGTATGTACAGAGCCGACTCACTCACATGCTGTATGTGCAGTGCCGACTCACTCACATGCTGTATGTACAGAGCCGACTCACTCACATGCTGTATGTGCAGTGCCGACTCACTCACATACATTACTTTATTTCCTAAGCTCACATGACACTCTGTCTCTTTAAGGTTTGAAATGTATGAATTGAATCATTTGCACATGCCACACACACACATGCACATTCATGTGACTCGTGCCAAGTCTGCCATTGCTTGGGGCATTTGCCTGGAGCAGACTTGGCACTGCCAATATGAGTGTGAGAATCCAAATTGGCCTTAGCTCAAGGTGTATGTGTGTGTGTGTGTGTGTGTGTGTGTGTGTACGAATGTCTGTGTCTATCAGTGCTTGTGTGTGCGGGGCTACAAAAATAAAACTGCCATGCCAACCCTCAGATATTTAAATGTTTTATTTGTTTGTGCCCCCCCCCCCCCCAGTCCCCCCGCCCACCTTCCCCTCACACACTGACCACCACAAAGCACCTGGAGAGAGAGAGAGAGAGAGAGAGAGAGAGAGAGAGAGAGAGAGAGAGAGGGGGGGGGGGGGGTGACTGCATGGTATTTGAGATTAGCTCCATCTGCAGGGAGGGCTGTGGGGACTGTGTCTCTGTGCGTTCATGTTTTTATTTTTGCCCTTGTATTCAGGAGGCTTGTCTTACGCTGTTTATCTCAATAAACATACAGCAGGTGTGTGCGTGTGTTCCTGGTTTCAGAAGTGCAAGTCCACGGACCGGATCACAGTATACCTACTTAACAACAAAACAACACAGACACAAAAACTCAGGTGACCACAAAAACTCTCACCTAAACAGCGGGCACGGACAAAAGAATGACACTCTTGACAAGGGAACACTCACAAAGACACACACACACATACAAACACACACTCTCTCACACAAGCACACAGCGGGAGCCAGACGACGTACAAAAAATACCGTGTCACCCTACCACGGCGTGCGAGCGCTAGCTGATGACAATCCCCACGCGACAGCAAAGCGCACCATCAGTCAAGTCTGTCACACGGACGCCTCAGACGCCGGAACGCAGGAAAGGGAAAGAAACCGGAAGTTTTCAAACGTGGCGCCCCTTCAAGCACGACAGACGACCGCGGTCGCGAAGACAATAAGCTTCCCCGTCGCACTGGACCAGTCGTTCATCACGCCACAATGCCGCGATCCGGGGAACCAACTACGCGCGGACGAAATGACAGGAAACGAGAGAAAGGGAGACATGACTCAAATATTGACGTTTGCTGTCGCATGGCAGCGCTGAGGAGAAGCAAACTTCAGAGACACGGGAGGTGTCACGGAGCTTGTGTGTCGTGACACCACCCCTTTTGTCTCTGCGCTATTAGCATGACCATGATAAGAGGGCAGAAAAGGGTCTTCTGACGATCGGGCATTAGAGCCAAACCCCTCCGGCTTAAATCTGCCTCTCAATAGCTGGCTCTTTCCGCCTGCTATAAGCTTACTCGAGGGGCTCTACCTTATCGCCGTGTGAAGGAGAGGGAGAGAAGGAGATAGGGAAGAGAGAGATGGAGCAGAGAGAGGGGGGGATATAAAGGGAGAGTGAAAGAAAGAAAAAATACTGTTAGGGTGGATAGTGTGCGTGTGTGTGTGTGTGTGTGTATGTGCAGAGTACTGTTCAGTATGCCAGTGTGTGTGTGTGCGCGTGTAGAGTACAGTACAGTATACTAGTGTGTGCGTGTGTGTATTTATGTGCGTGTGTGCAGGTGCAGCTTTGCTGACTGTATGGATCTCAGATCCATAAATTGTACTGTTCCCATGGTCCTGTCTCAATATATGACTGTGTCTGAGGGGGTTGCTGGAGGCTGGGCAGGTGTGTGTGTGTGTGTGTGTGGAGGTGTGTTTCCAGGTGGTTGTGCGTGTGTGTTTGTGTGTGGATTTGTGTGTGTGTGGATTTGTGTGTGTGTGTTTGTGTGGAACCATTTCCTGTGATTTATCCAGTGATCAGCTCCAGACACTTGATGATTACATCAGCGCCACAGAGCGGAGCCCACTTCCTGTGTGTGCGTTCCACAGGGGAGGTCTGCTTCATGTCCTGGGGGTCAGTGACGTCACCCTGGGCCAGTCCACCTGCACCTGGGGGAGGGGGGTTGACAGAGCAGACCAACACAGCCGTTGGGAAGGGGGGTGGGCGACAAGCAACAAGCCCTCGACTTTCAAATTGCTGAATAAACACTCGAATCCACAGAGCATCCGCCCCTAAAGCAGCGCCATCAATTCAAGCCCCCAGTAAATTGTTTTTTAGCGGCCGGGTGAGATTAAAAAGATGTTATCGGGCGCCAGAACACCACTGGTCCAATCCTCGCCCCCTGCATGCTGCGGTGTCTAGTGGTGACCTTGCACCTTGGAGAGGCGCTGCTGTGGGGAGGAGGGGAGGGGGGAACGGGGGGGGGGGGGGGGGGGGGGGGCGATAAGGCGGGACGACATCTGCAGTGTCCTCTGTCGCCACCACACACACACGCGTGCACACACATCCCCCTGGTACGTTGTCTTAATTAGGGCGATAGGATCGGATGAGGGCCCCGTTC
>NC_140367.1:10917500-10920000 GCF_054491055.1 Hypomesus nipponensis
GGAGGTAGATGGAGCCACAGACTGATGGGTATATAACACCCCCCAGCCCCAGGGGGGGTGGGGATGGGGTGAGAGGGGGGGGGGGGGGGTGCGATGAAGACCCCCTCACCGTCAGCATTAGAATAGCAGCATGGAGACTCTGTACTCGTCTGCTAGCTCCCTGCAGCAGCAGCAGGAGACCTGCGGTGGCTGGAGGGCTTTCACACACCTTACTGTAACTCCACTCTGGGGCTGATGAAATCCACTCTCACCTCCCTGCACACACACAGGTTTTATAGATGACCCCCCCCCCCACACACACACACACACACACACACACAGGCTGGAGTAATAGGTGTTTTGACATTTCCCATGCAGGAAAGATAAGTGAAGAGTTCTGCTTTTTTTTCCTTATCATTCTCCCTCACTCCCTGTTTGGTGAGTAGGAGACAGTGTGTGTAATGGGTGGGGGGGGGGGGGGGGCGTGCGTCTGTGTTATGGGTTTTTGTGTGTGTGTGTGTGTGATGGATGGATAGGGATGCATATGTGTGTGAGGGGGAGGGGTGTATGTGAGGGGTAGGGGTGTGTGTGAGGGGGAGGGGTGTGTGTGATTGTGTGCGGGGGTAATAGTGTGTGTGTGGTGGTGCATTCATGCCATTATTTGTCTCCACTATGAAGACAGTGTGCTTACAGTTTTTTTTACAGTCGCTAGGACACATTTTTCTCAATACTTAGGTCACTTTTTCAAAACTCTTCACACAGTTCTCCTAACCAACTTTCAGCTCGGCACAGCAGTTACTGTATTACTTTTCAGTTGCATTCTGCGTGGGTGTTTCTGTGTGTGTGTGTGTGTGTGTGTCTGTTTGTGTGTGTGTCTGTGGGCGGGGGGGGGGGGTAAATCGAAAACGTCCTGCGTTATTCTAATGTAAGAATCTCCAAGGCACGATGGATATATCACATTTTTGGTGTCACACCCTCGTGACAAATGAGATTGCAACTCTTCAGCTTCTCGACCCATAAGACCTTAGCCTTCCGAGCCCTTCGGCGCCTGGGGCGTCATCAAGGTGACACGAACACACACACACACAGAAACTCCCACACACACATAAACATGCTCAAATCAGTGGTCTCGAGCAGCTACTTTAGAGGAAAAGGATCAATAAGAGGTGACTAACATGTAAAACGGTTGTCTCTGCACACACACACACACACACACACACATAATGAAGGCCTCTAACAAACAGACCTATCCCAGCGCTAGCCGACACGAGTGGCGCCGGAGGCGAGGAAGCGCTGGAGTCTGCTCTCTGGTACCCTGGTGAGTGGTTATCTCCTCGCTAACAATCCTTGTTTACCCACTCACGCTTATCTGTTACGCAAGTGTCTGATACCCACCGCACACAGCGCGCCCTGTCCCCCTTACCCAGACTCCTCGGCAGGAGGCTGCCTTCCGTGTGGTTCCAGTACCTCAACTCACCCCTCAATCCCACACACACACACACACACACTCACGGAAGCACACCCATGCACATCCCCGTGAATGGCAGTCTCGGTAGGAATAATGCTGTGATGCAACAGATTTCTGGGGACGTTTACTTTGGCCCTTTATTCTAATCCCTGCCCTTCTGTTTGGCTGCAGTTCAGAGGCAAGTCAGGATGCAGGGCTCTCTGTGTGTGTGTGTGTGTGTGTGTGTGGGAGTGCGCCCGGTCTCCCTCTCTCCAGCCTCTCTCTGTCATCCGTATTCCCAACCACACGGTGAGGTGACTCCTTTACCCCCATTTACAGCCCCCCCCTCCCCCCCCGCCTCTCTGCTTACTGCGAAACTGAAACTCTCTATTTTTTTTTTCTATTTTTTTCTGCTTCACCACATGAACGGCACCTTTTGCGTCTTTGCTCCTCGCCGCTCGGTGCCCCCCTCCCCCCCTCCCCCCGCTCCACGACCATCCTCCCCCATTCAGAGTGCCCCTCCCTCCCCCCCCCTTCCCAGCATGCAAATGGCCCCCTTGAGGCCGTGCGTGGAGGCGGCGAGTGTCGGCGCCTCCAGCGGCCGTGCCTTTACCGTCGGGCCGCCGTGAGTGCGGCACTCGACCTCCTGTGTATGTGCCCACCCCCCCCCCCCCCCCACCCCCACGCACACCTTCGCAGTCGGTCACGTTAATGGCTCGCATTGTTAGCGTGCCGTCAATACGACATGCCGCGTTGTGATGGACCGCTCCCGCGGAGGGATGCTAATGTGCGCGGGGGGGGAAAAAGAAAAAGGAGGATTACAAAAAAAAGGCGGTGCTGAAAGTTGTATTGATTATCCCCGGGTGCAGATCAGCTCGTGTTAATCAATGAGGGATGCGTGCAGAAGAATGTTATATTAATTGAGGTACAAGGGTGGGGGGGTGGGTGGGTGGAGGGGGGTTCTCACTTAACAGAGCATCCATCTCCCTCTCGGTCGACCGTCCTTGGGTGACCTACGCGAGGGTCGACTCGTGGATGACGATTGATTTTGGTTTTTGAAATGGTCTCGCCCTC
>NC_140367.1:10925000-10952500 GCF_054491055.1 Hypomesus nipponensis
GGAAAGAGAGAGAGAGAGAGAGAGAGAGAGAGAGAGATGGCTCCTGGGGAGGAGTAGTGTGTGAAGGCAATATGGTCCCTGTTTCTGCAGTAATGTGAACACACTGACCTTTAACACGTGTCAGCACAAATGTCAGCACATTTCAGGGGGGTGAGAGGGACCCCCCCCCCCCCCCCCCCGACACAACACACACACATCCCCGACACACACGTACACACGCATATACACACGCAACATGCCCACACATGGAAGTGGACTGTAGTTATTAAGATCAATGCAGCATTATACACATCAGCACCAGTCAATGACACTTTGGCTTCCTTACATCATTAACAAACCTTTCATGAAAGGAATCGACGTCGGATTTATTGGTTGTTGTTTCTGTTGTGTCATGATAGGCCTGGAGCTAAAGACCTTGGGCGGAAAATGCTGTGCTGATCCTTATATCCCCACAGTGACCTTGAGGTTCATGGCTTTGCTTCCAACATACTGTACCAGGTTTGAAGCGCCATCGTATTGGTAAATTGCACCAATTCAATCAGAATCTTTCACTAAGGCTCACAGGCCCGCAAATGGTTCTGTTTACGGTTCGTTTTTGATATTTCACCTTGGTTTATACGGCTGTACAGGTGGTTGTTTGAGTTTAAGAAACCCCCTCACTTCTGCACCTGACTCATTGACTTCCTGGTTCTCCTTCCCAAGTACACAAACGTGCACTGTGCCGTCGCCACAAAAAGTAACAAACGGGTCAAACGAAAGTAACCTGGAACAGAAAACACTCACACACGTACACGTACACACCCACGCTAAAACACACTCATGCATGCACACATACACCCACACGTGGCCACACACTCGACGCTAACACACACACTCACACACACACAAGCAAACAGACACCGGCACCCCCACACGTAGTCGTGCACGTTGGCGTCCGCATGTATGTGTTGCAGAGACAGAGTCTGTACAGCCCTCTTGAATAATAGATGTCTATTTCTTGACCTCTCTCCAACAGCCATTTCTCTCCCTGACCCCTTGTCACTCCCACATTCAGTCCCGCAAGGCCACATGGCCTACACACACACACACACACACACACTTGCCAGGAAACAACACAACACAAAGCCCCGACTCTGGAGCCACGTTCGTCACTGTCCTCCAACGAGGGCCACCGCGCCGATGTCCTTGTCACCGCGCCGACGCGCCGACACACCTTGTGTCAGCGCGGAGCGGCTGCAGACGGCGAGCGAAGCGGCAGTTGTGTCCTCGTGTGGGTTGAAGAGGGGGGGTTCGGAATGGGCGGCCGAGGGAGAGGGATAAAGGGAGAAATGGAGAGGGATGGCGAGAGGGTTGAGAAAGAGTGACCGAGAGGAAAGTGGAGAAATAAAGAGAGACCGAGAGAAAAGCCGATGGTCTTGACTGTCAGAGAGAGAGAGAGAGAGAGAGAGAGAGAGATACAGGGAGAGAGAGAGAGAGAGAGATAAAGGGAGAGAGAGAGAGATACAGGGAGCGAGAGGGATGCAGAGAGAGGGACGGAGAGAAAGAGAGAGACATGCCACTGCTCCTCTAGGAAGGCGCTGGATCAGGGTTTCGACAGAAATGATGAGTCTGAAGGGTCTCTACAGAAGCGTATGTGTGATTGTTGTGTGTGAGGGGGATTTTTGTTCACCTTTTTTCATTTAGTTCCGCTGGGCTTCGTGTTATCTGAGCTTATGTGATCACTCTGGCCTCATCGTGCTGTCGCTCTCCCTCCCTCCCTCCTGTGTTTTTGTGTGTGTGCGTGTATGTGTGTGTGTGTGTGTGTATATGCGTGTGTGTGGGTGTGTGTGTGCGAGAGCTGTGGGAGTTATTAAGCTGAAATGTTTGTTTGGAGATCGGGGGGAGGGGGGGGGGGTGTGGAGGGCCTCCTGGCAGGGCATAGCCCACCCCCCTCCCCCTCCTCGCCCCCTGACCCATGTTTATATTTGATATCGGGTCTGTAGCCTATAATGGGTGTATAAAGCTTGTGATGAAGTATAATTATTTTATTGTTTGTCTCGTAAAACATCTGAACCCCTCCAGCCGCACGATGAGCTTGGTGTAGGCGTGTGTGTGCGTGCTTGCCTGCGAGTGTGTGTGTGCGTCGCGCGTTGATGCGGTTAATTACCCCGTCTCCTCGCAAGGTTAATTGGGCGGTTGTGTTGATGAGCTGTCGGAACCGCGGGGCAGTCACTGGTTGTCGCGGAGACGCCAATCGGATTGGGGTTTTGATTATCGGCGCCGTCGTCAGTTGATCAAGACAATCTGGCCTCAATTACAGGAGGGTGCCAGGGGGAGTGCGTGAAGGACAGGAACACATAGACATGGAAGATGTGAGACATGCGTGTGTGTGTGTGTGTGTGTGTGTGTGTGTGTGTGTGTGTGTGTGAATTCCGACTGTATCCATTACCAAGTTAGACAGCCAGACCGCGTAAGTCGAGAGAGACTCTTGAGAGACCCACCCGCCTCCCCTTCCCTCGCAAAACGTCCTCCATCAGTGGAAGAGAGACATTCGCAGCTGGTCCTGTATCTCTCTCCCCTCCGCTCCTCCTGGCCAACCGCCCCTAATTAGAATGACTAAGACATCCAAGATGGCCGCCGGCGGTGAGCAGAAGGGTCAGGTGATGGATGGCCGCGGCTCCATTGTTATTTCGTCAGTATCAATAAACGTCCGCATCCTGCGCCCATCCCAGAGCTAATGAATCACGGGGTCGTAAAAAAACAACGTTCTCCCCCGCTCTTTCCGTCTCTCTCTCTCTCTCCCTTCTCTGTCTCTCTCTTCTCCCTCGCTCCTTAGCAACATTCGGCTCTTGGGGTATAAATCAAAGCGAATGGGCTCTAATAATCAAACATCAACAAAAACACCCATTCACGCTCACACATCCGCACACGCATTCACACGTGAACGCACACTCCAACGGCGCTCTCTCGATCCGGTTTCCTCGGCTCAGACCCAGCCAATGAGACGGAGAGGGTTGTTGACAGTAGGATTGTTCTTTCGTGGCTTGCCGAGGTCGTAGGTCACCTCGTGGACGTCACTCAGTTCTATAAATATGACACAAGGTCTCCAACTTGAGACAGCAGAGACTTGCACTGCAGGATGAGTTATGATATTGTCATGTTGCATCCACATAACAACCTCATGCTGTGCCTTAGAGCAGGGGTGTCCAAATCCGGTCGTCGAGGGCCGCTGTCCTGCATGTTTTAGACGTTTCCCTGCTCCAACACACCTGATTCAATAAAATGGGTTGTTATAACGACCATTCATTAGAATCAGGTGAGCTGGATCAGGGAAACATCTAAAACATGGAGGACAGCGGCCCTCGAGGATCGGAGTTGGACAACCCTGACTTAGAGGGCAATAATTCTGTGGATACTCAACATGCTTTCATTGTATAGCGTTCAATTCCCTACAAGTGTGGTTGTGTGTGTATGTGAAGCGTGTAGCGTCACTGTCTCCAAGGCTCTCTCCTGTAGATTACTTTAAGCCGATTTCTCTCTCTCTCACACACACACACACACACACACCTCATGTTCAAGGAGACTGCCAAGTGTCTCCTCCAGCTTTGGCCCGCCGTGGTTACCATAGCAGCCAGCGTGGCGCTTGTTTCCTGACAGCGTCTCCGCCGGCGAGGCGAGAGTGCCCCTTTGTTTGACTGGGAGCTCCTTCAGTGGGCTTGTCTGCCGGGCCTGGAGTGGAACACTCACCATCGAGTCTGGGTTCCACGTCTGGAGTTGCGTCCGAGGACAAGTGCGCCCTGATGTGCCCTGCTGTGCGTGTGTGTGTGGGATTGTGTGTGGTGTGTGTGTGTGTGTGTGCACGTGCGCGCTTCAATCTGTCCAAAGCTTTTGTCCAAGGATTGCAGCTAAGCACAAAGCCAAATAATGCAGCAACTCGCTGTCTGTTTTCGTCCATCCACCCCCTCCCCCCCCCCAACACACACACACGCTAACACACACACGCTCTCTCATCCCCTATGCCAGATTTGCTGTTGCTGGCACAGGGACCGGGTGGGTCAGTTTGCTGGCAGTGTGATTTACAGCTGCTTGTGTGTGTGTGTGTGTGAGTGCGTACGTACCTCCACGCGCGCCCAAGTCCACACGCAGGTACACAAGAGAATGGAACACACACACATAACGACGCAGAGACCAAGCAGACGTATTCCACATCCAGAGTTTGTCTTTGAAGCCTGCCATCTCAGAGAGGTCGGCCGCTCATGATTATTAACGAGGGGGGGACTTCTGAGGTTTGCCAGGTATGTCCTCAGGCTCCCCACACCCCCACCCCCCCATCGCCCTGAGTGTTATTGGCAGAGGGGGTGTGAAAATAAAAACGAACGAAAGGGCCTCACACTCCTCGCAAACACACACACACAAACACACACACACACCGTACTTTGTTTTCGCCGTGAGAGGACTGACCGGCTGGGACACACACGTGATGGAGCCGTGTTACTGTCTCTGGACTGTGGAGAGAGAGAGGAGTGTGTAGTGCAGAGTGTGTGTGTGTGTGTACAGCGGAGAGTGTGCGTAGAGCAGATAGTGTGTCTGTTTGAAGAGAAGTGTATGTATGTACGGTGGATGTATGTGTGGAGAATGGAAAGTATGAGTGTGTGTAGCGCAGAGTGTGTCGAAAGACAGGGGTTTATAGGTGTGTGTGTGTGTGTGTGTGTGTGTGGAGGAGGTTTTGTTAAGGGAGAATCACGACACAGCAGGCTCGAGGTAGCTGCTGTGTGTACCACTCTAATAACCCCCCCCCGGGGAAGTTGACTGTGGCTTTTGCTCCGTGGTTTGTGTGTGTGTGTGTGTGTGTGCAAGGCCAGGGTTTGTGGTTGTGGGTTGTCATAACACTGATGAAACCCTCCGACATCCTCAACTCGCCCAGGGAAACTGGCCCGACATCGTGGAGACAGTCCCACCAGCCCCAACACACACACACACACACTTCCTCCAAGACCGACACAAACGTGGGCATTCAGAATGGCTTCGAGGAACTACTGCCCTCCCTCCTTTCATCGCTCCGTCCCTCCCTCCCTCCCCCTTCCTCCTTCCTCACTCTTTCCCTTTCTCCCTCACCCCTCCTCCCCTCCCCCTCCCCCTCCTCAGAACCCTATTTACCTTCTTCTTCCCTTTTCTTCCCCACAGAGGAACAAGGGATGGATTATCTCCCCCTGACTGAGCGATGGCCCCCGAGGGAAAACTACATTTCCCTGCCTCTCCCGGAACCAAAGAGGTTCCATGTAAAGTTGGCGCGGTGCGACATTAAATTCCGCCCCCCCCCCCCCTTCCCCCACGTGCACTCGGGAGTAAAGGGGGATTATTAGAGTGGCGCGCCATGCCTAAGGGGGGGGGGTGCTGTCGGCAAGGTCGCTGTGCCCGTGGCAACGTTGGTTCCCGTCCCGACTTCACCCCTCGCTCTCTCACAGGCCTGCTGCGCACACACACACACACACACACTCTCCGCTCTGCTTGATCGGGAGCGACAGTCCTTCATCTTTTCACGGTGGAGCGCTGGGCGGCTGGGTGAGCGCTAGTTTGGAGTCCTCGCCGTGGCCTGCTCCTCATTAGCTTCTCCCTGTTTGTCACCTGCGGAACTCAACGCTGACGCCCTCAACACCAAGCTCTCTGTGACTGAGACCCTGACGTGTGTGCGTGCTTCTCATGTGGGTGGAAAGACAAATGGTGCGTGTGTGTGTGTCTGTGTGTGTGGGTGGGTGGGTGGGTGGGTGGGGGGGAACAAAGCGTGTTGGTGTTAGAAGAGAAAGGTTTTGTGTGTGTATGCTGGCTATTATGCTGTACGGACCAGAAGTTCCCTCGCGAATAGTTAAGTAAGGAAAATTGAACTGGAGGACTTTCTTCTTGTTTCTCTATTTGTCCTCTAAGTGCCATTTAGGGGGATTAGGGTTTGAATAAAATGAGCTAGAGTTGTGTGTGTGTGTGTTCCACTAGAGGATCTCCAGACGGCCTCTCCGAGCGTCATTGAGACATGCGACCACCCGACCGACCAAAACACTGAGAGCACATGCGTTTAAATAACCCCACGCACACACATAAGCACATAGGACCCCCCACAAAGAATGTGAGGCGATGGCAACCGCTATGGAGCCACCGAGCCGCGTGATGACGACGCACACCCCAGCGTATCTCATTCACGGTTCAGCCTCTTGTAACGGAGCCGTGGGTCGGCGTGGTCGAGTGTTGTCACGACGGCTCCTCCGCCACGCTGTCATCCGGGGGAGCTCACCTCTCTGCTCATCTCAGCACTTCAGCTGCCTGGCTGGGTGTCACCGTCGTCTGTCATCTTACCCACCTGATGGCTTGGTGTGTGCGGGTGAGCACCCGTGTGTCGAATCTAGGAAGGGTGGTTTTAGGAGCTTGTTGGTAGCTGCGGCACTGTGCGAGCGAGAGCGTGTGCGTGTTCAATCTACGGAAGCTATTACAGATTACTGGAAGAGGTATTTTGTAGCTATTACACTCTTGTGTGTGTGTGTGTGTGTGTGTGTGTACATGGGGGGGGGATCTCTCCCACGGCGTTGGCTCCTGTTCTCCAGTTGCTCCCAGGCCTCCCTGCCTCATTTGTAGTGCAGGAGGAGTAGGGGCTTAGCCTCCTTCAGATCACCCCCCGTAGAGAGACGGGAAACACACACACACAGAAACAAACACACAGAAAGACACACACACACACACACACACAGAAAACACACACTGAAACACACACACAACCATTTGCTGCCTTTATTGCCGATTTTTGGGGGGCTCGGCTTGTGGCTGCTGTGATGGAACAGTGTTTTTTCTATCTTCCTCATTTTCTCTTTCTACATATTTTGCCGCAATGGCTTCCATTTCCCCCCTGTCTCTCTCTCTCTCTCTCTCTCCCTCTCTCTGCATTTTTCTCTGCCCCTCTCCTATCTCTCTCTACATCTCTCTCTCTCTCTCTCTCTCTCTCTCTCTCTCTCTCTCTCTCTCTCTCTCTCTCTCTCTCTCTCTCTCTACATCTCTCTCTCTCTCTCTATCTCTCTTTCTCTCTCTCTCTACATCTCTCTCTACATCTCTCTCTCTCTCTGCCTCTCTCTGCCTCTCTCTCAGCCCCTCTCTCTCAGCCCCTCTCTCTCCTCTCTCTCTCTGCATCTGTCTCTTTGCTTTTCTCTCTCGCTCCTTCTCTCTCGCTCCATCTCTCTGCATCGCTCCCTTGCGCTCTCTTTTTCTCCCCCCCTCTCTCGTTCTCTCTGCCTCTCTCTCTCTCAGTCTGTTCCTCTTCTCAGTTGTTCACCCTCTCCTCTGCTTGCCTTAGTCGATGCTCGTGTATTGCTGTTATCTGTTATCTCTCTCTCTCTCTCCTCTTCCCTGCTCTTACCCTCTCTCCTGCATTATCCTTTTTATGTTCCCTTCTCTCTCTCTCGGGTGTGTGTGATAGAGAGGGTATGCGTGTGTGTGTGTGTGTGTGTGTGTGTGTGTGAGATCAAAGTGTGGCCGCCCGGAGAAGTGGTGCTTATGAGGGCATAAACACAATGATTCAGGACTGGCTGTCTGGGAGGGAAGGCACAATGTGGTCACGTCACCAACTCTCCCTATAACTCACGCACACCCACACACGCACGCACGCACGCGCGCAAGCATAAACCATAAAACTGTGGAAGTCTGTGGTGGACCGTCTGGCGTGCGCGCTTTGGTGTGCGTGTGTGTGTGTGTGCGGGCGTGCCTGCCACAGGTCAGTTCTATTAGCTCCCTCCGGACCGAGGTGTTGATTCAGAAGCGATACCTCGAACCAAACAAGCCACGGGCGTGCAGTCGTGTCCCTGTGCTGCAGATGATGTCATGGCGACGCTCACGCTGCGGTGGCATCTCAAGGTGAGTGTCAGATGTGCCGGCGTGGACGCGGCGTCTGTTTCGACGCGTTCTCGGCTCCTCGCATCTCCGTCTCCCCCCTCTTCACCCTTCCCTCTAGCGTCTCTCGCCTCCGTTTCTAATCCCCTGGAAATGAGGAAGAGTCAGGGTCTGCGCTCTCTCTCTCTCTTACTGTCGCCCTCCTTTCCCTCTCTCTCTCTCTCTCTCTCTCTCTCTCTCTCTCTCTCTCTCTCTCTCTCTCTCTCTCTCTCTCTCTCTCTGTCTCTCTCTCTCTCTCTCTCTCTCTCTCTCTCCCTCTCTCTCTCTCTCTCTCTCTCTCATGGTGGAGTTCTATCGACCTTGGAGAGATAATCCCAGTTGTGAATGGGATGGGAGATGCTCCGATACCCTCGCGTCATTTAAAAAGAGACCCCGACGCACATCAAAGCTGATCTCGCTCGCTCGCCTGCTAATGGCGCCCACGTTCGATTGGATGATCTGTCACGGCGTCGCTAAGCCCTGGCGAATAGCAGGCCGATGCAGAGCGTGGCCGGGGAGGGGGGGGGAGGGGGATGTGGAGACTCGGCTAATCAGTCAGAAGATAATCCCGACCCCTGCGAGAAGTTGTCGTCTTTAAATCCCGACGCCCCGTCATTCTCTTCCTTCGCTTCCTCTTGCCTAATTTCCGATCGCGGCGATGGGGTCAGGGCGAGAGCTTTTAACTTGCCTTTGGTGTAGGGCTTATGTGCTGAGGTTGTGTGTGTGTCTTTGTGTGTGTGTCTTTGTGTGTGAGAGTGAATGTGGCTTGCAGCCTTGCATGAGTACACAAGCCCTCTGTTTACAACCATACCCAACCTTCTTTACTTTTCTCGTTTTGTCCCTCACCCTGTCTCTCTCTGTCTGTTTCTCTCCACCTTTCTCTCCCTCCCCCTTCTTCTCTCCCACTCCCTCTCCCTCTCTCCTTCCTCCCTCCCATCCTCTATCCCTCCCTCTCCCCCTCTCTTCCTCCCTCCCATCCTCTATCCCTCCCTCTCCCTCTCTCTTCCGCCCTCCTATCCTCTATCCCTCCCTCTCCCTCTCTCTTCCTCCCTCCCATCCTCTATCCCTCCCTCTCCCTCTCTCTTCCTCCCTCCCATCCTCTATCCCTCCCTCTCCCCCTCTCTATCTCTGCATTGTGTCCAGATAGTAGATTCCAGGCTCCTGCCCACCCTGCTGTTAACCTGGGATGCATATAAATGAGAGATTAACATAATTGCTCAAGTGTCTGCTATTTTCATTTTATCTCTGCTTTTTTGTTTTAATCAGGGCACTCTCCAACACCTGGAGTCTTACACACACACACACACGAGCGCACACAAACACATACACAATGACCCGCGCGCACACACAAACAGACACACAAGTGCATTCAAAGACACGCGCGCACACACACGCACACACATGCACACTACCACATTGCTGTCCACATCCGGACTCCTCTGCAGTCAGTCCAGCTCTGTGAAGGTTTGACCAAATATGTTCATCAGAGGAGCCAACAATCCCAGCACTTGAACTGCAGCCCCTTCACAGTCAATTCAACTGAGAAGAGGGGAGTATAGAGAGTGAAGGAAGGACGGAAGGAAGGAAGGAAGGAAGGAAGGAAGGAAGGAAGGAAGGAAGGAAGGAAGGAAGGAAGGAAGGAGTGACTCACAGGAAGTGAAGTGGCACATGACTCCCGTGGCAGCCCTGTAATAATCCCCGTGGATGAGATTGCGTTGATTACGAGGACTCTAATTACATTCAGGAAGTCAATGACATTATTCCCTCACTGGGAGAAAAGGAGAAGTGGTTAGGATGGAGAGGGAGAGCGACAGAGAGAGAGGGAGAGAGAGGGAGAGAGAGGGAAAGGGAGAGAGAGGGAGAGAGAGCGACAGAGAGGGAGAGAGAGCGACAGAGATAGAGAAAGGGAGAGGGAGAGAGAGAGAGAGACATAGTGACAGATCGGGAGTTTTTGCTTCCTAAGGGAACTGGACTGACTAAGCTAAAACCTAAATGCTGAACGTGAGCATCATGATGGAGAGAGAGAGTGAAGGATCGACAGAGAGTGAGAGAGTAAAAAAGTTTCTCTCACCCTATCATCATCCTCCTCTTGGGTCAAGATGTGTGTGTGTGTATGTGTGTGCCGGGAGCTTGCAAGCGATCATGCATGTGCGCTATTGAGGATGAGTGAGTGTAGATGGGAGTGAGCATTGGTACGAGTGTGTGTGTGTGTGTGTGTCTGTCTGTCTGGGCCTGTGTCTATGAAACAGAGCCTGAACAACTCCGACGTGGATGGCAAAAGTTCAAATTGGAGCTGGAGTCTAGAAAACATGGCCTTGAGAGTGATCTCTTCCCGACCCCTATACTCTATAACAGTGCCTGGCTATCACTATCACTCCCAGGCCCTGAGCAGAGAAGAGCTAGACCTGCCTAGCCATCAGGGAGGCTGCATGTTGACAGGGGATCAAGACAGAAGGCTGCCAGGAACTCCATTTCCCAGAAGGCCGAGTCATGCTGTAATTAAAGGCTCCGTTGGCGGACCTCTGAGCGCCCGGGTGATCTCTCACTCGGCGCCACACCGTGATCTTCACCTCCGTCTCCTGCAATATTCACCACATTAAGCAGCCACCCCCGTGATCCAGGGAGACAGAGGGTGGAGAGAGGGAGAGGTGGACACAGAGGGAGAGAGAGAGAGAGAGAGAGAGAGAGAGAGAGAGAGAGAGAGAGAGAGAGAGAGAGTGAGAGAGAGAGAGAGAGAGAGAGAGAGAGAGAGAGAGGGAGCTAGACCCGAGGAGCGGAGATGGAAGGAGGGAAAGAGGAGAGGAAGAGGGGGAATCGTCGGGGGCCGTTTTGGGAACTCGCACTCTCCCTCTTGCGCACGCACTCTCGTACACGTGTGTGTGTGTGTCTTGTTCTCACAGACACACACACACACACACACACAGGGAGACACGCCACTTCCCTTTTCTTTCATTTCGCTCTCAGCCTCCACAAAACCAACCTGGAATAATATTCATAGAGGTTGTTTACACCCGGCAAAGAATACATCTCCCGGCTATGTTGAAGAATATCTCACTGAAGGTTCAACACCACTTACAGCTCACCCAATTACTGGCAATTTTCTTGCCTCAAAAAGAAGTTTATCCTGAATTTACATTCTTCTCATTTGATTGCCTATTGTTGATTTCGTGGAAAAAAGCGTCTTGCCTCAGCGCCTCAAGATGAAGATAGAAGATACAATTTTTTTTGGGGGGGGTGGATGTTTTCTTTAAAGTTTTTCTTGTTTCTTACTTTCACTGTTTGAAATTGTCCCAGTAAAAGAGCCACTAAGCAAACATAGCCTGAACCATTTGTGTGAAATCAAGAAGCTAATAGCATGCATGCCCAAATAGGCAATTGGCCATTTGGTTTCCTTCAAACACTGCAGAAATAGCAATGGGTTTAGTGTTCTAAATGCCCGGTTTCAAACTGTTCCTTACGGGCACAAAAAGATTAAGAAAAACGCTGATGTTGTGTATCTCAATACTAACTGGTATGACTTAGTAGTAGTAAAGGAACTGTTGAGGAATGTAAAAGATTGGGCGACTACGTCACAAATGTAGGATGTTTCCGTTAATGTATAGTATTAGATATAAACAGTGCTTCTGCAGTGCATGCAAATTAAGTTATGACAAACACAAATGCAAACATGTAAACATGGGCACAAAACTGCTTGAGTGTGGATGTGTGGCATGTTCAAATAGTCATATCAATTGTGTGTGCGTGTGTGTGTGTGTGCGCAGGTTACCTGGAGCACATCAACACTAACTTCAAGATCTCTCCTCATCCCACAAGTAAACACAAGTCTCACGTCAGTTTCACACACACACACACACACACACCACACACTCAAATGATATTCTTATTTTAACTCACTCTCGCCTCTCATTTTATGGAAACACTGACAAAGCATTATCAAAGGCTTTTTTGGTCCCATGAACACTCTTTCGAGCATATGTTCAAACACATACTTTCTCTCACACACACACACACACACACACACACACAGACATACACACACGCAGACACACATACACACAGATGCAACCATTTCCATCATTATCGCTATAATGTGCTGAGGAAAATGCCTCCATAGCTTGGAGGGGTCTTTAGAAACTTAAGCTCTCGTTAAGCGTTCATTAAACCTTGATGAGACAAAATACCAGGAGCTAGGAGGGGGAAATTAGACAAAAAGGGGGTGGGTGGGAGGGAGGGAGGGAGGGAGGGAGGGTGGGAGGGAGGGAGGGAGGGAGGGAGGGAGGGAGGGAGGGAGGGAGGGAGGGAGGGAGGGAGGGAGGGAGGGAGGGAGGGAGGGAGGGAGGGAGGGAGGGAGGGAGGGAGGGAGGGAGGGAGGGAGGGAGGGAGGGAGGGACAACAGACGGGAGTAATGGGGGGGTGGGTCACATAAGCGGTAAACACTTGCGTCTCTTTCTGTGTGTCTCTCTCTCTGTCTCTCTGTCTCTCTCTCTCTCTCTCTCTCTCTCTCTCTCTCTCTCTCTCTCTCTCTCTCTCTGTCTCTCTGTCTCTCTGTCTCTGTCTCTCTGTCTCTGTCTCTCTGTCTCTCTGTCTCTCTCTCTGTCTCTCTCTCATAGCCTATCCCCTTTTTGGAGTTGTTCCTCTGTGAGAGACAGCAAACAGGAGGGTAAATATGAAAGGAGAGCGGGGGGTGGAGGGGGGGGGAGCCGATAATTGGCAATCAAAGGTGTGCAGGTGAGGTGAGGAGGGAAGGGGAGGTGAGAATCTCTCTCATCTGTCGCTTTTCAGAGCGGGAGGCATGGGGAGATGAGATGGAGGAGAAGGACAGGATGACAAAAGGGTATAGCATCCTGCTGGCTGGCTGGCTGGCTGGCTGGCTGGCTGGGCGTCAGCACTGAGTTCTCAGCAGCCCCTCCTCACGACTCTCTCTCTCACACACAAACACGCGCACACCCACGCACGCACACGGGCACCCCATTACCAGCTGCCCCTTTCACAGAGTCCACTCTGACCACCCGCCCCTCACTCACACTATAGGGTCGTGACCTTTTCTCGAAAAACACTCAAAGACACACACACATACACACCACCACCACCACCATATCAAAAATACATTGCTCCAACACACACTCTTATAACTCCCTATCTTTTGCAACACACCCCATTTCAGCCCTTCCAGCTGCTTCTTCTCTTCCCTGTGTGTGTGTGTGTGTGTGGGTGTGCGAACCTTTTCCTGGTCCCTGTCAGTGTTCCACCACCAAACTCTAATCGACAAACCTTCTTTCAGCCATTTTAATCAATTAGACCATTCCAAAGACTGAGTCTGAATGTGTGTGTTTTTTTCCGTCTTACGAACGGGGGAGGGAGGGGGGGGTAATGATGAGGGCAGCCTTAAAAAAGCCGATCTCAGTGTTTTATGGTGGTGGTGGTTAGGGGCAGAGAGAACATTGCAGCACCACAGCAGTCTACCCACAGTGAAGGCCATAGCTTTACTACTGGGTCTCATAAATAGCTTGTCGCCCGGCGATGGGGAGAGAGTGAGATCCTGGGGAGAGACAGGGAGGAAAGAGGTGAAAGCAGTTAAAGAAAGAGCAGCGCGAGAAAAAAATACAAATAAAAAAGGGGTTTTGTCCGGACTTCGTCAAGGGAGTCCACCCCCCCCCCATCCCAACTCACACACACACACACACACCCCTTCTAAAGCGGAGACTGACGCGGAGACAGGATGACCGTTTCAGAAGCGCCCGAGCCCTGGGGGGGTCGGTTTGACGACCCCTGAACATGAATGATCTCCACTCAGGTTTTACGACACACTGTGGATCTGCTCCGCTCTCCCGAGGCCCTGACTTGGTGGGACTGAGATGGGTGGGAAGAGGCTCAGGAGGCGGAGGGGAGGAGGGGGCAGGGGGGAAGGGGAGAGGAGAGGTGGAGGGGAGAGGAAGTCAGAGGACAGACGATATCGGAATGATTGTGATACAGCATCCATCACAGGCGAATCTAGGTTTCCAGTTTTGGGATGGATAAGCCCCTAGATAAAACCTATTATTTTTCCTGTGACCCAGCAAAACTATGGGGGTCTGGGACCATGTTCCCCCAGAATACATTTTTGAAAAAATCCTTTTAAATAGTGTCCTCTAGTGGGTTTTAGGAAGAGATAATTTTTTTTAAATATATAAAATAAATTTGGGGGGGCTAATGAAACTTTTGGGGGGGCTCCAGCCCCCGAGATACGCCCATGGCATCCAGCTCCGTTCCTCAATTCCATACCACGGTCACATCAATGTCTTTCTGTCTTACTTTCACTCTCTGTCTGTTTCTCTCTCCCTGTATCTGTCTCTCTCTCGTTCACTCTCTCTCTGTTTCTCTCTCTCTGTATCTGTCTCTCTCTCTCTTTCACTCTCTCTGTCTTTCTTGCTCACTGAGTCACTCCCTCTATCTCCCTCCCTCCCTCCTCCTCCTCCTCCGTTGCCCCGGCCTTGCTCTCTGTGCATGTACAGTATGTGAGTGAGTGTGTGTGTGTGTGTGTGAGAGAGAGAGTGCGTGTGTCGATGCAAGCCCGAGCTTTGTTCATGATATGCTCTGATGTAATACAGGATTATTTATAGTGTATGTCAGTGTAGGAGAGGCTGAATAGGAATGAAGGCATCTTCAGTCTCTTTGTTAGAGGACAAGGTCTCCCACCCACTAATTACACGGTTCAAAACACAGAGCGAGAGGGGGAGAGAGAGGGGGAGAGGGAGGGAGAGAGAGAGGTAGAGGGAAAGGGAGAGAGAGGGAGGGAGGGGGAGAGAGAGAGGGAGAGAGAGGGGGAGAGAGAGTGAGATATAAGGGGAGAGTAAGTGCGGCACTGTAGTATGCGGATGACATGTTAAGTTTGAAAAACGTTTCTCGAAAAAAGAAAAGAAAGGAAACGCACCAATGGTAGAGAGGGGGGGAGAGCGAGGCAGGAAGAGAGAGAGAGAGAGATAAAGAGAGAGAAAGAGAGAGAAAGAGAGAGAAAGAGAGAGAAAGAGAGCAAGTTGGAGATGGAGAGAAATGTCACTTTTAGACGCCCACAAGGCTGTCGGACACAGGGTCTTGGACGCCGAAGGGGAGCGAGGAGCGGGCGGCCCACTTAGTCATGCACGCACGCGCGCCGCCAACCCTGCCATCGAACAACACTGATGCTCCCCCCCCCCCCATGTCACGGGCCTTCTCGATTTCAGCGATAGATTCCTGTCCATCCCCCTCCTCTGCTTCGCCTCTTTCATACTGCCTCTCCGCCCGCCCTCTGACCACATCACATCAACAATAGCGGGAGAGGCGCCGGCTCGGTGAGAACCACACCGGGCCCTCGTCACAAACCCAGAGAGACCCCCGGGCGGAAGGACATCTCCGGGCCAACGGTCAGACTCCATCGGTCCGTCCCAAGCACAGGGACGAACCCTCTGCTCTGTCGTGGGTCCCCGTAAAGGTTGGTGACAGCCGCACACGCCGTACAAGGCCCTATTCCAGGGGCCGTCTGAGTGTCGGTTGGGCCCATGGACATGGATTTGAAAGGTGTTCATGCGTCATGTTCCTAACTGGCTGTCAGGGAAGATCGATTGGAGGGACCGTCGTATGCCCCGGACTCCAGGGGCGGTGTGCCTGTGGGGAGGTTACAAGCCACCACTTAAAAGGGGAAGGGGTGTGGCAGGGATGGGCGGGGGCATGGATTGGCTGTCCAGCTGTTGATTGAGACCTCGGAAATCTAGCCCTCCCCCCCCCCCACACACACCTCCCCTCCCTCCTTCCCACACACGCACACACAGCCACGCCCTAAACGTTCTTCCTTTTCCATCTGCCTCCTTCTTAATCATTCTCTCTCTCTCTCTTCTTCATCCACCCCCCCTCCCCTCCCCATCTCCCCCTTGACGAGAACCCTGCAAAAGGATGAGCTAGACCTGGATAATGCACCAGACGGGGGACTTAATGAAAAAAAGAGAAGGAATGAAGGAAGGGGCTGACATTTAGCGAGACACAGCGTCGCTTCCCAGAGGCTGAGCCGCGGTGGCGGCCTGTGGCAGCGCCTCGCCGCTAAGACCCTGTGATCCCACCTGATCCCACGCCACAGTTGAAATATCACTGTTGTTATTCTCCCACTCCTTCCCTCAGGGTTGGTGGGTAGGGGGATTCGCAAGTTTCCAAACGCTTGAACGCACACGACTGACACGCAACACATCATCTACAGCCGTCGAGCTATCTCAAATATTAACAGCCGCGTAGCTAGCTCACTCGCTAACAGCTAACCGGCTAGCACACCGCTAGCTACGTAGCTCACAACGAGTGAACCGCTAACTAGCACACGAGAAGCACAAGCTGTCTACCTGGCAAGACCAACTACAGTAGCTAATGACTGCGACACAAGTATGGCACACATGCACACCTTCCACACTCGATATCCTTCTTCAGGACCCTGTCATCTTCCCCACATATCTTTCCTCACCAAAGTACAGCCAGACAATAGCTCTTATACTTTCTGACAGACTCACCTCCCCTGAAGTTCACAGTTCACTCCCTCATATTTATAGTGCCTCCACGACGCCCGCAAATTATATATAATATCCTGGAAATCGATATCTTTTTTCAAACGAGAGGGCGAGGGAGAGAGACCGAGACTGAGGGAGCCAGTGACAGACGTAGCAATAAAGTTCCAAATAGAGTCTCCTGAATGGTCTCACTTTGTTAAGTTGAAGACCTATCAGTTTTCTCTCTCTCGGCTGGCTTCACGGTCGACCTCTCTCGGGGAAGGTGTGTGTGTGTGAGTTGGTGCTGCCTACCCGACATGACTCTGCCGCGAGGGAATGCCGGCCAACGTTGCTGCTACACACAGAATCCATGATGATCCACAGTCACTCGCCTCGTCCCCTCCGCGTGTCACCTCGCGTGTCACCAAGATGTCGCCCCTTTACATCCGCGCTGGGCTGGGCTGTTGGACTGGGGCCCTGTGAGTGATCAGTGGTGGTCAGAGCTGTCAGCACTCCCAGGCCAGTCAGAGGCAGGCGTCACCACGGGGGCCCCAGTGCTGCGGCTCCACTCCCACTCCCTCTCGTGATGGACAGGTCGCCGTCGGAGCCGTTCATCATTCAGGAGGAGACATGCAGACAGCGGACTCCCAATCTCCCTCGATGATGCACCTTCCGCACACGCACGCGCGCACAGAGTGTGAAGGGAGCCGTGCGTCTCTGGTAATTGGGTGGAAGGGGGGGTGGGTGGCAGGTTTGTGTTGCGCCCCGGCGTTGACGGGCGGCTGCTGTAGGCGGCGGCGCACGGGGGGGGGGGGGTGGGGCGGGGAGGGACCCGCGGACGAGTCAGACGGGATGATCATCACCGCGGACGACCAGCATCCTCCGTCAGACGTGGCCCTGGGAGACAGCGGGTGGGGGGGTGGTGGGGGGGGAGGGGGAGGTGGGGGGGGAGGGGGAGGTGGTGGGGGGTGGCTGGGGGGGGGGGGGGGGGTAGTTGTCAGGGCTGCTGCGTTTTCCAGGCCTGGGCTGCCACTTCTCTCTAACGCTCCATCTGGGATGACAGGAATCGTTTGTGTGTGTGTGTGTGTTTCACCGTATTTGCATATTTTGCGTGGGTATCATGGGGTTGTGTGTGTGTTTGTGTGTGAAGCACATGTACATTTGCGTGACGATGTGTGTGTGTGTGTGTGTTTCGGTGCACTTGTCTGTGTGGCTTGGATGGGGTTGAGTAGAGGTGTGTGTGTAAGCTCTGTGAGTATTGTGAGAATCAGTGAGGTCGTAGGCGGCAAATGAGGTTTATTTTAATTGGATTAAAGCTTATTAATGGTCTGAACACATTGGGGAGATGATTAGGCCTGTGTGTGTGTGGATTTAATTGAAATGCATCAGAGAGTGAACATTGAAGGTACTGTACTTTGTGAGTGTATGTGTGTGTGTGTGTGTGTGTGTGACAGTGCTTGAGGTTTTGTACTTGTTCATTGAAGTAAATACATTGGAAATCTTTTGTTCATCCCTCTCTATTCATTATGATTATTTCACTCCTCCATCCCTCCCTCCTCTCCCTCCTCCTCTCTCTCTCTCTCTCTCTCTCTCTCTCTCTCTCTCTCTCTCTCTCTCTCTCTCTCTCTCTCTCTCTCTCTCTCTCTCTCTCTCTCTCTCTCTCTCTCTCTCTCTCTCTCTCTCTCTAGCTCTCTCTCTCTCTCTCTCTCTCTCTCTCTCTCTCTCTCTCTCTCTCTCTCTCTCTCTCTCTCTCTCTCTCTCTCTCTCTCTCTCTCTCTCTAGCTCTCTCTCTTTCTCTTCTGCAGTTCCATTCTTTCTGATTATGACTGACAGGGTTTAATATCATTCTCCCGGCCGCCTTACTATCCTTAAAGAGCTCACAGCTATCTCACGTTCACCTAAAAATAGGCTGCAAACACTCGCATCCATCTCCAATCCCTGACACACACACACACACAAACATGCACACAAACACACACACAGTCATAACACACGTAGATTGCCCCTGGCACTAGTTAAAAATAGAGCCAAGATCTATCTGTATGGTTTCAGTTTAGGGGACTAATGGGGACTGGAAGGACTGAGAGAGAGAGAGACAGAGAGAGAGAGCGAGAGAGAGACAGAGAGAGAGAGAGAGAGAGAGAGAGCGAGAGAGAGACAGAGAGAGAGAGAGAGAGAGAGAGAGAGAGAGAGAGAGAGAGAGAGAGCGCTGATGTATTCCTTGCGTATGGACTCAGGACAGGGTCTGGGCTCAGGGCGTATGTGCTGCTTCAGCCCCCTGCTGACTCACTGGAGCGATGAGGACACATCCTTCCTCTCCTCCATCATCCCCCTCCTGTCTTTTTATCTCCCCCCGTAAAGCAGTTTGATAGGTGTGCAGCTTTGACGGGAGGGACACGGAGAGGGAGAAAACGGAGAGGAACGGAGAACGAGACCGTAAAAATGAGAGACTGGGAGGGAGGGAGGGAGGGAGGCAGGGAGGGAGGGAGGGAGGGAGGGAGGGAGGGAGGGAGGGAGGGAGGGAGGGAGGGAGGGAGGGAGGGAGGGAGGGAGGGAGGGAGGGAGGGAGGGAGGGAGGGAGGGAGGGAGGGAGGGAGGGAGGGAGGGAAAGGGAGAGCTCAAATGAACCAGTCTATATTAAGCTGGGCTGGTGTTGACCTCTGAGAGGAACCTCTGTACTAAGCTTCTCTCCCAGCAGTGCAGAAACCCCTATTCGGCGTTCACAAAAGCGTCACACGCACGCACACACACACACACGGATGCTCATGAACTCAGAGGAGCAATAGCCACAAGTGGGCGGGGGGGGGGGTCTCATTTTTGCTGGTCATGGAGATGGAACACACACACGCGCGCGCGCGCGCGCACACACACCTTTTTATGATGCCAGGCCGTCAGAAAGTCCGAGCTGCAGATGAACTTTCCGGATCACTGCACCATGAGCTCCTGGCCAAGAACAAACTGATTGGATTTACTCACCATGTGGCGTGAAAACACCTCGGAGGCACACACACACACACACACACACACTCGTCTGCTATTTGTTGCATCACTGCCTCTTAGTTTGGCTCCGCTCACTTCCCAGTGCGTTGGTGCTAACCACACACATCTGCCCTCCTCCGTTACCCGACCAGCAGACCTGAGAACAGTAGAGGTGCAGTGACCTCCACACCAGCCTGCCTCATTAACCCCCTCCAGCTGCTCTGAGTTCAGCCCCGTTCCCCAACCCCGACTCGGCCCACAGGGCCCAGGCGACAAGTCGAGAAAACGTCGACAGGGACACAGTGACTGCGCTCGGTCGTTGAGGATTGGAAGTTTCCGGGAGACTTTTCCGGACCCCAGTGTCGATATTCAGGCGGATTTTTGAGGGCGTCGTTTCTCTTCGTGATTTTGTCGTTGGCCTCGTGCTGGTGTTGTGTAAAGGTTAGGGTTCGCAGGGGGAGACTATGTAATGAGGAGACGTGTGTGTTTGCCCCCCGCGCCGCTGGTGGGCTCGTGGACAGAGCCCGCTTTGGCGGGGGTACAAGAGATTAAGCAGGGAAAAAGGCCTTTAGTGACAAGCTAATAAAGTCTGATCCCTTGGCGCAAACAGCCAGCAGAATAAACTGGGTTGGTAATCCTGCCAACAAATGCCAGCATTGCGTGCACATACTCACACACACACACACACACACACACATGCTCACTCACACACACACACACACACACACACACACACACACACATGCTCACACACACACATGCTCACTCACTCACACACACACACACACACACACACACACACACACACACATGCTCACACACACACACACACACACACACACACACACACACATGCTCACTCACTCACACACACACACACACACACACACACACACACACACACACACACACACACACACACACACACATGCTCACACACACACACACACACACACACACACACACACACACACATGCTCACACACACACACACACACACACACTCACACACATACACACACACACAGAAGCGAGAGGGTCAGTACAGGGATTCATTGTTAGGACATTTAAGTAACATTAGATGTTTGAAGAAATCTGAGCTTCTGTCCTCCCTATTTGTGTGTGTGTGTGTTACACATTCACACACACACACACCTACTTGTCTCTCCCTGACCTCCTTACCTGTGAGTGGTTATCTTCTTGTATGTCTGCGCGGCACACAGCGAGAGAGAGGGAGGGAGGGTTGAGGAAGGAAGCGAAGGAGGGAGGGAGGGAGGGAGGGCGAGAGACATAGAGAGAGAGAGAGAGAGAGAGAGAGAGAGAGAGAGAGAGAGAGAGAGAGAGAGAGAGAGAGAGAGAGAGAGAGAGGGAGAGAGGGAGAGAGGGAGGGAGGGAGGGTAACTCAACTCCAGGAGACAAACACTTCTGCCTCTCAACGCACCGCGCAGGGCCGTAACCATGGTAACTCCCGGGCTGGGTTTGGCGGTTGCCAACCCCCCCCCCCCCCACACCCCCTCCAATGATGTCAGAGGGAGAGGGAGATACCAGGATGCAGTGTTTATTTATTCGTTTTACGAGGCTCGAGTGTTCGCTCGGCCGCGCCGCACAACACCAGCTGCAGTCCAGCGCTGGCGTCTGGGGATAATTCTTGTTATTACCTCGAAGAACGCACAAACCCATAAAAAAAAACACCTTTGTGTTGCCTAATGAATAAAATATATAGCCTGGTAATGGGCATTAACACAGCAGCTTGCCGGACTGATTAAACTTTCAGGTTGTGTACGTGCCTGCGTACGTGTGTGAAAGAGTGTGTGTGTGTGTCTGAGTGTGTGTGTGTGTGTAATGGCTGCTCTCTCTCTCTCTGGTTTCTACTCTGTAAGCGTAAGTGCTTCATTTACTTTAGTAGCCACTGCTTGGTCCTCGGTGTGAGGTTGTTAGCTTAGCCCCCCGCGCTCTCTGCGCTTTCCTGAGGGAAGAGCGCATCCTCTCGCCCGTCCTTTCTTCCTTCCCTTTCTCTTTGACTCCCTTTCTCATCATCACTAAAACCATCTACCGGCCCCTCAGCCTACTTTTCATCCTCCCCACCAAGTCTGTGTGTGTATTTGTGTGTGTGTGTGTGGTTGAGGTGGTGTATGTGTGGTCGGGTGGATGGGGAGTAGTTTCCGTCAGGTGAGTGATTGTTTAGATTGCAGTATCCGGAGCCCCTGGTGCTCTGCGTGTGTAACCCCATACCCCCAGACCTTCAGTGCAGATTTTCCAAGCCCCCATGCAGAGTCCCTTTATACTGCCCCTGCAGCAACTGTCCACGTCTGCTAAAGGGCTAATTATTTAGCGGTTAGCGTGGCTGTGTGCGTGTGACAGCTTGGAGAGGATGAGAGCATGCTGACGGATGAGATGCTATCAGGGAAGACAGATGCAGTGTCACGTTACTCAGGCAGATCGTCTCACACACACATGCGCACACACCCACTGAAATACTGTGTACTTTTACGTTCCAGATGGCCGTTATGCCCACAAACACACACGTCATAGTTACATACACTGTCACATTCCATTTTTCCACACGTAACTTTCCGCACGGTCTAGTCATGCTTGGTGGAAGCGAGACAAACTGTTTGGTGTCAATGAGATACTCTTATGGACATGCACAGCACGACCCACCACCAAGCAGAAATATCCCACACCAGATAACGCTGACAATTTCCTCACATTCCAATATCTCCGTCTCACTCCGTTCTCTCGCTCCCTCTTTCTCATCTCCCTCTCTCTCCCTCTCTCTCTCTCTCTCTCTCTCTCTCCCTCCCTCTCCTTCTCTCACCTCTCTCTTTGCTCTCTCTCTCGCCGTCTCTCACCTCTCCCCCTCCTGCTCTCCACTCCTGGCAGACCAGCTCGGCCCATCAAACCGAGATTGGACTTCATCAAAAGGGCTCTGAATTGATGGGGCCCAGAGAACAGTGTGGCAGCCAAATTGATCCGAGGCAGTCCAGGATGTCATCTCCGGCCTGTCACACTACCTTGGTGGGAGGGACCTATCGTCAACACACTGATAACACATTTCCTCTGGGCAGAATCCCCCTACCTGGACCCTCTCTGTGTGTGCACGTGTGTGTGTTTGAATGTGTGTTTGTGTGTGTGTTTGTGTGGTAAAGAGACATTTGAGCGCTTGTTTGTGTGTGAGGGAGAGTGGGACCTAGAGGGGGGATTGTGTGTGTGTGTGCGTGAGAGATAGAGAGAGGGAGAAAACAAGAGTTGAGAGGTTGTGTGTGTGTGTGTGTGTGAGGAACAAAATGTGTGTTGTAAGTGGGTCAGGGGTGTGTGCAAACACACAGCAGGAGCCCTGTAATGAGGCTGTCCATCAAAGTGTCTTTACTAGAGACAAATGATGCCAAACGACACCCTACACACTGTGTCATGACAAAACTCGGCAAGTTACACATGCTAAGTAGCATACACACAAACACACACACCCATTACAGAGCGCGGTAGGAACCGGCGGGTGATGGATAGATGATGCATCCTCCTTTGGGAGGACATGCAGTATTGGGCGGGAGGGAGGGAGGGAGGGAGGGAGGGAGGGAGGGAGGGAGGGAGGGAGGGAGGGAGGGAGGGAGGGAGGGAGGGAGGGAGGGAGGGAGGGAGGGAGGGAGGGAGGGAGGGAGGGAGGGAGGGAGGGAGGGAGGGAGGGAGGGAGGGAGGGAGGGAGGGAGGGAGGGAGGGTTTCACAGATTTTCACACGCTCACGCCACCTCCTACTCTCTTCGGGGTCTAATTTAAACACTGCCCTCCTCCGTGGTCAATATCACCCATCGACCCGCGCACGCACGCTCACTCAAACACATGCACACACGTACACACACATACACTTCACACACACACACACACACACACATGCAAACAGATACACACACATTGACACACACACAGTGTGCGGGCCAGCTGGCATCCATCTTCCAGGCTATCGACAGGCAGAGAGAGAAAGTGTGTGTGTGTGTGTAGCGAACAGCCAGTGACCTGTGCATGTGTAATTAGCTGCTAAAAGGCATCAGTCGTGCAGCGTCCAAGGTAAAAACACACCCCGACCACTCGCTGGGAAACGACCCTGCCTTGCGGGAGACGGCCCCACCATACGCCACCACACACACACACACACACACGGGCACCGCCACAACACGCCATTCACGGCACGGAAACATTTTAGCCGAGTCACCGTTCAACCCCTACACACAGCTATGCACATCTCCACGGCCTATATCTGGCCTATTGGGACTGCGGCCGACAGGAACAGGATGAGGAAGGGCGGATTTGGGGCGGTGGCGGTGCAGGGCTGTGGGGGCGCAGAGGGGCCGGGGCTCGTTAGGCATCCCTCTGCTCTCATCTCTCTCGCTCGGAGGAGCGGAGGGAGTCGGGGAGAGCGGGAGAGAGCGATGGCAGAGGGATGGTGCAGTCGGAGGAGAGACAGAGGAGAGGGAGCAGAGGGGATCTATCCATCTCTCTCTCTCTCTCTCTCTCTCTCTCTCTCTCTCTCTGTCTCTCTCTCTCTCTCTCTCTCTCTCTCTCTCTCTCTCTCTCTCTCTCTCTCTCTCTCTCTCTCTCTCTCTCTCTGTCTCTCTCTCTCTTTCTCTCTCTCTCTGTCTCTCTCTCTCTGTCTCTCTCTCTGTCTCTCTCTCACTGTCTCTCTCTCTCTGTCTCTCTCTCTGTCTCTCCACCTTTTCCTCTCTCTTTCCCTCTTGCTCAGTTGTTCTTCATCAGTTGTTTTTTTCATTCTTCCCTGTGGCCCTCTCTACCCTTTTATTTTCTTCTCTTGTTGGAATGTATTCGTAGAGACTGAACGCACACACGCACGCATACATTTTCCCCAGCGTTCGGCCCAGAGGTGGAGAGCCATACGTTCACCCTGACAGGAGTTACATCAGCGGCCCCCTCCGCCTCACGTCTGTCGGCAGGGCCTGTCTGCCACAATCAAGCCACAGCCACTCTCCCTCTCACACACACACACACACGGCATCCTTGGTATATGTTCGCAACACTCCTGGCAGCCCGCCAGCCCCCCCAACCATCTTGGTTTTGATTTTATGGTCGGGGGGGTGCGTGGTGTGTGTGTGTGTCGGGGGGCGCGGGGGGGGGGGGGTAGCTGGAACATTGCAACTGTGGTCTGAGGAAGTACTGGTAGTCTGGTCTGATGGAGACAGAGTCAGCCACAGTCAGACCCGTCGATAGATCGTTAGCTAGCCCACCCACCCCCACCCCCCCCCTCCCCCACTAACTCTTAATGTCGCCAGGGTTCCGCACTGCCAACCAATGATCCGGAATCGCGTGCTTGAGGGGGGGGGGGGGGGGGGGGGGTGCATTCAGGCAATTTGGCGGGCGGAGAAGTGCGCCGACAAACGGCTCCTCTTCCGCCCCCCAAACGTTGATGTGGAAACCGAAAAACGCCCTCCGTGTCTCATTTCCTTTCAACTCTACCCTTCCTCCGAGGTATCGTGTTCTATTATGGAACAAAGGGGAGTGGAGGAGGAATAGGAGAGGAGGAGGAGGATGAGGAGGTCGAGGTAGAGGAGGAGGGGGGGACTGGAGGGGTACCAATTGTGTTAGCTCCCTGACTGCGATGGCCCTATCTAGCTGACAGCAGACCGGCATCACGCACAGCTACAGGACACGGCCAGTTTGGAACTTCTCAGCCTTTAGGATGCTGTCCCCTTCCTCAAGGTTAGGACACCATGAAAGAAAGACTGCTGTGTGTGTGTGTGTGTGTGTGTGTGTGTGTGAGAGAGAGAGAGAGAGAGAGAGAGAGAGAGAGAGAGAGAGAGAGAGAGAGAGAGAGAGAGAGAGAGAGAGAGAGAGAGAGAGAAGAGAGAGAGAGAGAGAGAGAGAGAGAGAGAGAGAGAAGAGAGAGAGAGAGAGAGAGAGAGAGAGACACCACGGCATTTGAGTGTGCGTGTGCGTTAGAAAGTGCGTACGCTGGTATGTGAGGGTATTTGAGTGTGAACGTGTTTGCGTGTGTGCGCTCGGACATTTAGCCTCCCGACTCCAGCGTGCTCTGGCCATGACAGAGAGGTTTCCAGGCGTCAATATAAATGAGTCATCTCTTTGTAGAGGTAGAAACCTTTTTTTGGATTATCCTCCACAAGCCATCTTAATGGTGGCCAGCATACAGCCTTTAATAGGAAGTGAAGCATCACAAGACAAAGAGAATGCTCGAACTCGACGACTCCTACCGCCCGTGTGTAGTGGGTTATTAGTTCCTCGGCTCAAGAATGAGCCGTACACCGTACCAAAGGGACTGGTGTGGAGGAAAGCAGAAAAACACATTAAAGGAGAGAGATGACCCGTTTTCCCATTCATTTCGGGTGGTGGGGGGGCGGTGGCTTTCTTTGCAGTCAGGTGGCATTCTGGGTAATGAATCACGGCAATCTTCTTGCCGTCTCTCCGACTTTCTCCCTCTCTCAATCTCTCTCCACCAACTCTCTTCACCAACTCTCTTCACTACGTTCTCTCGCTCCCTCTTTCTCATCTCTTTCTCATCTCTCTCTCTCTCTCTCTCTCTCTCTCTCTCTCTCTCTCTCTCTCTCTCTCTCTCTCTCTCTCTCTCTCTCTCTCTCTCTCTCTTGCAGTGCGGTTTTGTAATTAATAAGAGTCGCCTAGGCATTGAGGTGTGGTAGGAGGAGGAGGGTGAGGAACGACGAGAGGAGTCAATCGAGAGAGCGAACGAGGGAGCGAACGAGGGAGGGAGGGGGGAGAAGAGAGGGAGAGAGGAGAGGGTGCTTATCTAAGGCCACAAGGCTGTTCTTCAGGAGCGAGGGAGTAATTATGTCGGAGGGGGCAGAGAAAGCGGAGGGAGGAGAGGGAGGCTGGGGGCCGAGCACACGGCGTAACAGCTCAATCTATCTGATAAGAGACACAGTGTTCAACCACTGTTCCAGATCAACCTGTCCTGTACCCTCCATCCCTCCGTCCACCTCTGTCTTCCCTGATACAGCAGTCCTTTGCTGGCGCCTGTAGGGCTGATCCCAGATCAGCTCTCCCATCTCTCAGAGAGGGCCCGGAGGAGGCTATAGACACTGCAGCCAGATCAGTTGAATTGCAATAGTCGAGTCAGAGAGATAGGAGTGAGTGAGAGAGGGAGGGAGGGAGGATACTTATCTGGTTTTGGTTGGGGGGGAAAATGTCTTGTTTTGCTGGATGTGGTCTGATTCTGGTTGGACTACTACTGGACTGTCTAGGTCCAGTTGTGGTTCTGGTTGTGGTTGTGGTTCTCGAGAGGAGACAGTGTGATCCCAGAAGGTTTACAGTTTACGAGATTTGGGAAAGAGAAATATTGTTTATATTTTGGATGTATATGAGACACATTTGTTTCCCTTCCTCTTCTCACTCTTTCACTTCATCTTTCGCTACCTACCTACCTCCCTCCCTCCTTCCCTCTCTCTCTCTCTCTCTCTCTCTCTCTAACCCTTTGCCCCCTCCCTCTCTTACTTTCTCACTTTCTATTTTTCTCTCTCTGTCCAACCCCCTCAAATTCCAAGGTCACTTTTAATTGAGAACTTCTTTGCCAGTGGTGTTGCGCCCATCGACTTGAGCTGGGTCTGCAGACTCAGGTTGAGACTGTTCAAGTCAGCTTGCTGTAGCCTATTATCATTTAATAGGCCTTCAGAGCAGCCTTCATTAGGACCAGGCCCATCACTGAAGTGGCTCCTTTTTCAATCACACTCTTATTATCTTCTATTATATCAGAACCCGAGAGATGAAAGGACCTATGCCTATGACAGTGTGTGTGTGTGTGTGGTTGTGTGTGTTTGTGTGTGTGCGCGCATGAATACTGAGGAGCACCACAAAAACAAAGATGAGACACACTCTGGATGTTGTTGGCTAGGTGGTTTGTTGCTTTGTGCTCTGGTTAATGGCGGCATGTGTCTGTCTGGCACTGTAGACCTCCTGTCACTGGGAAAGTAGGACATGTTGTACTGCACCTCTCTGACCCCTGTGGGATCTCTCTCTCTCTATCTATCTATCTTTGTATCTCTATCTATCTATCTATCTCTCTCTCTCTCTCTCTCTCTCTCTCTCTCTCTCTCTCTCTCTCTCTCTCTCTCTCTCTCTATCTCTGTCTCTCTCTCTCTCTCTGTCTATCTCTGTCTGTGTCTCTCTCTCTGTGTCTCTCTCTCT
>NC_140367.1:10957500-10965000 GCF_054491055.1 Hypomesus nipponensis
CTCTCTCTCTCTCTCTCTCTCTCTCTCTCTCTCTCTCTCTCTCTCTCTCTCTCTCTCTCTCTCTCTCTCTCTCTCTCTCTCTCTCTCTCTCTCTCTCTCTCTCTCTCTCTCTCTCTCTCTCTCTCTCATGCCTTGCGTGGTGTTCATAATCGTGCTGCTCACCCAATCTTCTTGGGTCTGAAAGACCCCCGATATTTTCGGGGGTTTTAGCACAGCCATTACGACGTACGTAAACAAGCCTCCCATTTGCACCTGGCCGGGGTAGAGTGTGTGAAAATGGTATTGGAGGTAATGTATTGACAAAATATGGTAAAAGCGTCGAGCCGGCGCCTCCATTTTGCCGTTTCTCCCGCGACAGCGGGGAAGGGGCGTGACGTGAGAGCTCGCCGTTCAGACAGGCAGGGAAACTGACAGGGCCTTGGCGTTTGGTTTTGAGACGGCGACGCCAAGGAGGAGGAACACAGAGTGAAAGCACATGGCAAACCTTTTTGTTCGCTTCGTGCTCTTTCTCTTTCCTCCTCACACTTCACTCGGGTTTCACTCGACCCCGCGGGTGTATTGTAAGTGTGTAGGGGTGGGGGGAGAGGGGGAGGCAGTGGATGAAGAGTGTGCCTCTCTTCCGCGTTCCTCGCGGAGAAACGAACCGAGGCCGGGCGGTATCAGCTTGGGACGAAAAAAAAAAGAACGCAGCCAGGAACTTTTTCTCGACGGCGACGGTGGAAAACACTCAGCCCTTGCCCAGGCACCCACCAAACAATTGGTTGGATAAAGCACTTTCTCTCTCTTTCCGTCCCATCCATCCCTCTTCTCCCCCCCCCCCCCCGCCGCCCCCGCCCCCTCTTCCAGACGTGCTTGTATGTATCAGCCTCTCCTTTTCAGACGAGGGAAGCGTGTGATGTGTGGAGCGCTGGTCTCTCTCAGTCTGCTTAGCACTTCAAAGCGTAGCAGGAGTGCGAGATGTGACACACGGGTGATTTTGAAGATTGTAATCTAACCAAGACAGGACTCCTGCAAGTATCTGCCGGTGGCTATGACGTGTGTGTGTGTGTGTGGTTTTTTGAATCAATGATGGATGGTTGTCTGATCTGAGTCCTGCTGTCTGGGCCAGGAGCAGTTTGTGTGTGTGTGTTTGCGTGCGGGCATACTTTGTATGTGTGTACACACGTGCGAGCGTGTGTGTGTGTGTGTGTGGGCCCGGGCGCGCGCGTACACACACACTTCTAAGATGAATGAGGAGGCTGGCGGCTCCAATCTGTCGTTAGACACGTTCAAAAATAGAGGGATGCACGGGCATCACCCCAGGTGGCCTCTCTCACTCTCTCTCCTCCCCCTCGACTCGTCCCTCATCCTGCCCCGCCATCCCGACCCTGTAGTCGCGTCCACCCTCCTTTCGCCTGTCTGGGAGTGACTGGGTGTGAAAAGGTCATCTCACGGTGTTGAGAGTGCGTGTGTGGGGATGGGTCCTTACAGGAAATGGCCCGTGACTGCTCGCGTTCTCCCAGGGTCAGCTCAGGTACAGGTTCCCGAGGACTTGGAAATCGTTTGTCGTCGTCGTCGACGACGCTGCGTCGGCATTAGCTAGTCAGCTCACGTGAATTTGCAGTTATCGGCTCGGCTCTGATTGAGGGGATAAAGGAGATAAACTTCAGAAAAACACTGAGAGGGAGAAATAAATTGGTATTCTCTTTCTCGCTCTTTTGTTATTCATCTCCCTCCTGCTGTCTCTCGCTCTCTCGTTTCCTCCTTGTTTTTCTCTTCTCATGAGTCTCTCCCTGTGTCATTTGTCTCCCTCCTGCTGTCTCTCTCTCTCTCAACCTGTTCATCTCGTTCTCCCTGTCTCCCTGTCTGTCTGTCTGTCTGTCTGAGGGCTGGTCTGTCATGATGTGTGGAGAAGACTGCCACTTCACTTTGATGACTCGTCCTCTGCTGGGGACCTCGCCGCAGAGATGCACCTCACACTCCTCTAAAGATGGAGGGATGGGAACGGGGGGGAGGGGGAGGAGGAGGGAGGAGGGGACTAGCCTTCTGGTCAGGTGGAACGGAGTAAAGGAGGGAAAGAAGGAAGGAAGGAAGGAATAAAGGATAGAAAAAAAGAAGATACAGGAAGGAAGTAAGTAAGTAAGTAAGGAAGGAAGGAAGGAAGGAAGGAAGGAAGGAAGGAAGGAAGGAAGGAAGGAAGGAAGGAAGGAAGGAAGGATGGAAAGAGGAAGATACAGGAAGGAAGAAAGGAAGGAAGGAAGGAAGGAAGGAAGGAAGAAATAAAGGATGGAAAGAGGAAGATACAGGAAGGAAGGAAGGAAGGAAGGAAGGAAGGAAGGAAGGAAGGAAGGAAGGAAGGAAGGAAGGAAGGAAGGAAGGAAGGAAGGAAGGAAGGAAGGAAAGAAGGAAGGATCCGCCAAAACAGTAAACAAAGCCATGATAGAGAGGTCCTCCCGCCCTCTCCCTGGAGGACTCAGCCAGTCCACAGCAGATGGAACGGAACAGTTGGTTCACCTGCGAGATGTTATTTCAAATTACATACACCCACTACCCCCCCACCTCCCCTACCACCCTCCCTCCCCCCTCTCTTCCTCCTCCTTCAGCCATATGGTGGCCATTATGTCGGGATCACCAGCTAATGTGCTCACTGCCCTTATACTCATTGTCATAACAACCTGGATCTGTCATCAGCATGCTTGGCTGGGGAACACACACACACACACACACAGAGATACACGTGAGCCGCTGAAAACTTTTGGAACACACAAACACATGCGTACCTCGGTGCACACACGCAAACAGTCAGCCCATGCGCGTGCACACACACATACACTGACACACGCGTCACGCTATTCAAAGGGCAATGCTACTCTATAATGAAGATGTCTTCTTATGGGAAATATGTTTTATACATACGTCCCCGCCTCACGTCGTGTGTGACGCTACTGCAGAGGGGGTCTACATCTCCTCTTCTTACTCTAATGGCCCTCAGAGAGAGAGAGAGAGAGATGGAGTGGGAGGGAGAGAGAGGGGGGAGAGAGACAGGAAGATAGAGAGGCAGTGACTATAAATGATTAACTCAAACCAAGCCATAAGCGCTTACATGGATTCTGTTTATGGAACGTTAAACTTACCGCGGATGCGTTAAGGTGGTATCATATACAGGTCACGCACACACACACACCCACACACACACACACACATCTGTCACGGGCAGTTAGACACACTAATGACCTCCCAGCAGTGACTCTTCTTCAGGTGTTGTGTGATGATGTGTAGAAATGGTTTGGGACCCATTTTACAAGTGGCATGTTGTCATTACCTGAGACTAAGCAACCGTATGTCTGTGTGTGTTTGTGTGTGTGTGCACCATTGTGCAAATGTGTCTTGTGCATTTGTGTGTGCGTGCCTGTAAGTTTGTGTATTTGTTTGTGTGTGCATGCATTGAGTGTGTGTATGTATGTATGTATGTATGTATGTATGTATGTTTTTGTGTGAGTGTGTGCGTGTAAAAAGTGGAAAGGGTCATTGTTGCCCACATGGACATAATCCTAGTTATGTAAGCATAATCATGATCATTATGTGAAGTTCTCTACAGTACTACAAAACTCCCATAAAAAGAAACAAATTAGTCCAACTCAATCTCTTTGGACCATGCAGCATAAACACGGCATTACAGACACAATTATGCAGAAAGCCGGTAATGATGATGATTATTATTATTTGATGACAGTTCGCCAGGCAGAAACATTGCTGTTTTAGCGTCTGAATGCTGTTCAGTGAATGTGTTGACAAGAAAACTGATTTGTGAGTTTATTCTCCATTGTCTTCATATATATTCAATAAGAACATTGTCAACATCTGTGCGTGTGTGTGTGTGTGTGTGGGTGTGTGTGTGTGTGGGGGCGGGCGTGTGTGTGTGTGCCTCTGCACGCATAGATCCAATCGCATGCTTACACACACAATCGACCTACCAGCGTCGTTTCACCATATCCTTTCAAATGTCTCCATATCAGAGAGCGAGAGAGAAAGACAGAGATAAATGGGAGAGAGAGAGAGAGACAGAGAGAGAGAGAGAGAGAGAGAGAGAGAGAGAGACAGAGAGAGAGAGAGAGACAGAGAGAGAGAGAGAGAGAGACAGAGAGAGAGAGAGAGAGAGAGACAGAGAGAGAGAGAGAGAGACAGAGAGAGAGAGAGAGAGAGAGAGAGAGAGAGAGAGAGAGAGAGAGAGAGAGAGAGAGAGAGAGAGAGACAGAGAGAGAGAGAGAGAGAGAGACAGAGAGAGAGAGAGAGAGAGAGAGAGAGAGAGAGAGACAGAGAGAGACAGAGAGAGACAGAGAGAGACAGAGAGAGACAGAGAGAGAGAGAGAGAGAGAGAGAGAGAGAGAGAGAGAGAGAGAGAGAGAGAGAGACAGAGAGAGAGAGAGAGAGAGAGAGAGACAGAGAGAGAGAGAGAGAGACAGAGAGAGAGAGAGAGACAGAGAGAGACAGAGAGAGACAGAGAGAGACAGAGAGGATGGGAACTGTCCGTGGTGCTGAAGCCGGCCTTCCCCCTGTAAGAGCAGCCGTGTCGGCCCAGGGACCAGCCTCCCACTCCCAGATAGGCCCCAGCGCTGGCCGACCCCAGGCCTGCTGCATTGAGCTGTGTTCCGGCCGCTACACGGATCCGAGTCCCCTCTGATCCAGACTCCTGTTCACCACCAAAGGAACATCCATTGGATCCAGCGAGATTGCATTTACACAGTGAGCTAATGTGCTGTGTGATACCCAGGTTATGTTGTACGCAGCGTGCATGGATAATAGCTGTGTGTGTGTGTGGTTCGGTTCTGGATATTGTCTCGGTTCATCATTGTTCCTACAGCAGAACACAGTGAGACGAGAGAGCAGACAATGAACAGTTTTTTTTTACTGTGTGTGTAGAATGGGTGAGTCGTTAGGATCGTGTGTGTGTGAGAGTGTGCAGTGTGGGCAGGCGTCAGGGCCCCTTGCAGACACACACACACCCACGTGAGCATGTATTCATGCGTGTCACAAACCGGCGCACTCTGCTTGGTTGCCGAGGAGACGAGGTGTGGCGGGCGAGAACTTTGAACTTTGACAGTGCCTGAAACCACAAGGTTAAGGAGGGTTAGGGTCAGGGGTCGTCCAGCCTCTGCCAGACCTCTGGAACCCCCACCCCCCCCACCACACGCTCGTCCCCCCCACATCCAGTGTCTGGCCCAGAGAGACATGGGTGACTTTGTGAAAGGTGAACTTTTGTTTACCTTGGAAAAAACAACAGAGGAACATCCTGTGAATAAACCTGCAGCGATTTCAATGTGAGTCAGGACACACACACACACACACAGACACACACACGCTCACACACACACAGACACACCCTGTATTGACTGCACTTGGTCCCTGGAGAGAGGTACAGGTGTGTGTGTCCTCAGTGTTTGATCAAACAGAAGAGATCTTGACAGGAGCTGGGGTGTTCGACATTGACACTGGTCAGCAGTTTCCCGTCTCTCTCTCCCTGTCCTTGCGCCTCTCTCTGGCCCACACAGAGCAGAGCGTCCGTTGTCAAAGCGAACATGATCTCCCATACCTGTGTGGTTTCCCCGCGGTGGACCGAGTGACTCTTTACAGCTTTTTTTGATGCTTTATGGATTAATAGGACCAAAACGGTGAACGACAAAGGCATTTAATTACATCCCCTGAAAGTAGAAAAAAATAAAAGAACAAAGAGATGCATCCGATATTCTGCCAAAGGCAGATGAGCCGTTAATGTAAACAATGCTTATTTCCGGGGTGGAGAGAGAGTGTGTGTTTGTGTATGTGTGTTGGGGGGGGGGGGGGGGGGGGGGGGTAATGACCAGGGCGACGGCCCGTTGTGGCCGTTCCCTGTCGCGAGGCTGGCTGTGAGCAGGGCTCTCTCATGTCCATTAGGAGATCACCAGCATCGTCTGTCTCCCCTCTGGGAGTCTGCACCGAGAGGGTTTTCCATCCAACAGCGCCACCTTCTCCTGGCGGGCCGGCCAGCCGGGCGGGCCAGCCGGGGGAGCAGGGATGAGTGGAGAGGGGATGAGACTTGAGGTTCTGGTCTGGATGGATTTCATGGGTTCAGGAGCATTGGACACGGGACTTGTGTGGGTGCGCAGGGTTGTGTGCGTGTGTGTGTGTGTTTGTGCGGTCGCGGTCACTGCAGAGATTGGAAGGCTTTTATATGGAAGTGGAAAAACACACACACGCTCAGACACCCGGTGGTACTCTATAATGGAAGGAATAAATACGATAGCAGAAAGAGGGAAATGTGCAGGATTTGAAAGCCATTTTATAACTATATTTACCTCAAACCATATTCTTAAGCTTCCTCTCTCTGTTTCCCTTCCTCCTTCTCCCCTCTACCTCCTCTCCCTTTCGTTTTCCTCCGGAGAGAAAGACGGCTCATTTCCTCTTCTGTCCTCTCCTGCCCTCTCTCCTTCTCTCCTCTCCTCTCCTGCCCTCTCTCCTCTCTTCTCCTGCCCTCTCTCCTCTCCTGCCCTCTCTCCTTCTTTTCTCTCCTCTCCTGCCCTCTCTCCTTCTCTCCTCTCCTGCCCTCTCTCCTTCTTTTCTCTCCTCTCCTGCCCTCTCTCCTCTCTTCTCCTGCCCTCTCTCCTCTCCTGCACTCTCCTCTTGTCTCCGAGGGGTCAGGTGGGGGAACTGTGGCGCAGTTGTCAAGGTGACGGGCAAACTTGTTGTCAGTGAGTGATGGTCCTCGACTCAGTGTCGTGTCTGAGCTCCCATAAACCCACACAGTCAGAATGGGCTTTCATGACCTTGCAGGAGCTTGTGGGTGTGTGTGTGGGTGTGTTTGTGGGTGTACCGTCATTAGTCCTCTGTTTCTAATTTTGTACACTTGTGTATACACTCACACACACACACACCATTGTAAGCACACAATGTCACCCACAGACACACACACACTTCTGGGTGCGCTGTGGGCATGTGACTTACCCATGTGATTGTGTCCTTTGTAAGAGAAAGAGAGTGTGTGTCGAGCCTAGTGTTAGCACCTGCGTGTGTGTGTGTGTGTGTGAGTGCGTGTGTGCATGTGTTTATTGCAATGTGAGCTTATTAAAACACAACCACGAAGAAGTCAACTCTGACCTGTTGGCCCCTCCCCTCCCCACCTGTCATCTTGTCTCTAACCCTGTCCTCTCCTCATCCTCCTCCTTTCTTCCTCCACCTCCACCTTTGCCCACCCTCCTCTCCTCTCCTCTTCCACACCCCCTCTGCCCTCCTTCCTCTCCTCTCCCCCTCCTTCCTCTCCTCTCCCCCCACTTCCTCTCCCCCACCTCCCTCTCCTCTTCTCGCCCGTCCTCCCTCTCCTCAGCCTCTTCTCCTCACACACACACACACACACAGCCAGGCCCGTCACGCCGCGGCTGCTCAAACAGTAGCGGGGATCTCGGGGGTTAATTGGCGGCTCTCATGTTTAATTGTGGCGGGCAGCGCGAGAGAAGAGGTACAGAGAGATTAGAGCGTGTACAACACACA
>NC_140367.1:10967500-11010000 GCF_054491055.1 Hypomesus nipponensis
GACTCGACCGAATCCGAGGGGTGGGTGCGCGTGTGCGGTTAATTCATGTCTGAGGATCGCGTCCTGACCTTTCTCCTCTCTCTTTCTCTATTTCCCTCTCTCCCTCCTTCCCCCCCCCTCCTTCCCTCCCTCCAGATATGGAGATATGGTCCCAAAAACCATTGTGGGAAAGATTTTCGGCTCCATATGCTCCCTGAGTGGCGTGCTGGTCATAGCCCTGCCCGTGCCGGTCATCGTGTCCAACTTCAGCCGCATCTACCACCAGAGCCAGCGGGCAGAGAAGAGACGCGCTCAGAAGGTATCCTCCTCACCACGCCCTCCCTCGTCCCTCCCCTTGACCCCGTGTTCTCCCCTGCCCACGACCTCTGACCTCTCGAGGGGCCGTTGGAGGTCACGAAGGGGTCCCGGGGAGCTGTTGCTGCACTCCCTGAGTTGGGTGCACATGAGAGAGAGAGAGAGAGAGAGAGAGAGAGAGAGAGAGAGAGAGAGAGAGATTTGGCCAATGAGGAATGCACATGGACACTGGAAGACTTGAGCAAAAATCCCAGCTCGAGGATTGTGTGTTTCTCTGCATGTTTGGTGTGTGTGTAGTCCAGTGTGAACGTGTCCTTTTATTAACAGCTGTCGACTATTCAGGACTTCCCACAGAAATCAGTGGACCACAGGCATACAGTAGGAATGGAAAAACTTGGAACACAGACACACAAACAGACACACACATACACACACTGACACACGCACACATAACACACACATACATATCGTATCACATAACATAGTTCATGGTTATGCTACCCTGCTCTTAATATAGAGTGTAGTCTACACAATACACCAGGGACACAGAGAGAGAGAGAGAGAGAGAGAGAGAGAGAGAGAGAGAGAGAGAGAGAGAGAGAGAGAGAGAGAGAGAGAGAGAGAGAGAGAGAGAGAGAGAGAGAGAGAAAGAGAGAGCGAGAGAGAGAGAGATAACTCTATCCCCTCTTGTGTGTCCCGTGCGCTTCTCCCTCCCAAGAACAACAATCTGTTTTTCCAGTCGGGCAAAGCTCTGTTCAGCACTTAAGGTCCTACAAGGGACGCAACGGAAAAGCTACTGAACTTCCGTGTGTATGTGTGTGTGTGTGTGTGTGTGTGTATACACATGAGGCATGTATCTTTATCAGCAGACACCAAACCTTGTCCTCATTCCTCTTCCATCAGACACAGGTCAGGATGGTGTACCTTCCCAGTAAACATGGCCGCCCTAATGGGATGAGTCAGCGCTCATCCTGGCCCGTCTGCTTTGAAGCGCTCTCTGCAGTTACTTTTCCAAAATAGATGGTGTGGAGGCTTCACAGACTATGAACAGAGCAAAACACAAATCAAACCAGATCACCCCCCGCCCCCCAACCACACACACACACACACGCACACACACCACCGCGCATACACCAGACTCCAGTGGCAGCGTAAATGGACCGTGTGTGTTTGTTCACAAACAGAAAACCAGGCTTTCTAGAATTGTCGCAGCGAAGAGCGGTGGGACTAGCGCTTATTTGCAGTACAAACGCAACGGGCTCCCGAGCGACTCTGGCGAGGAGGTAACCCCGGACCCACCCAAACCCCCCCCCCCTAACCCCCACCCCCCCACATACAGACCACGCTCCTCTCTCTCATTCCACCTCCCCCCCTTTCTCAGTCAGGTTCCCGTGGTGCTCCAACCCCCCCCCCCACTCATTCTCTGACATGGCTTCTCTGACTGTGGCTGCAGCATCAACTCTCTCCCTCTCCCTCTCCCTCTCTCTCTCTCTCTCCCTCTCTCCTCCTCTCTCTCTCTCTCTCTCTCTCTCTCCCTCTCTCTCTCTCTCGTTCTACCTTTCTTACCGTCTCTTACTCTCTGGTTCCCGAGCTCTTTGCCGCCCCGTCACAGGAGCGAGGAGGGCCACAGACACGCCTCCTCCCTCCCCCCGCATGACGCCGGGCGTTCCTCGGAGTCGGTGGCACGGGGGACAAGCGGTAGCCCCCCTCCGTCTCTACGTCTGCTCCTCCTACTCCATGTCTTCTTCTTCTTCTCCTGTTGATCCCCTTCTTCTCGTTCAACCTTCCTGTAACTGCTTCTTCTCTGTGGGGTTCCACGTGCATTTTGGATCCCCTCCCCTCATGTGAACAGGCCTGCGCTCTGTGTGTTTGTCTCTCTCTCTTTCTCTCCCTCTTCTCATGACATCATCAGAAAAGGCATCACGGATTCCATCCCCCATGGAGGAATGAGCTGCATGTCATCAAACCGGTGACGCCGCACGCGGGGGGGGCGGGGGGGGGGGGGGGCGGAGTCAAAGTGACGCAGGGCCAATGGACAAGCGAGCCCGGCACAGTGTTCCGTGTGTGACAGTCGTTTCAGAGTTTCCCCCCAAAATAAATACCAAATCACTCCCCGACGACGAGAGGGTGAGACGTCAGTCATGTTTAGTCGTCTTCCATCCAGCTGCGTCACATTGAAGCCCGCCCACCGACAGCACAACGATACGGTGGCTCTTTGGGGTCAAACAAGGCTCGAGTCAAAAGACACACAATGCACATGCACATACCCCGTAACCCACGAAACACCGAATGGTCGACGTTAAAGGTTAAAGGACAAAGGGCTGACTTTGAACCACTGAGTGATCCGTGCACTAACCAATCACAGCCTACCGAACCAGGCAGGGGGCGGGGGGAGATGGTCGCACGCTCGCGTTCTCGAGCCGCCTCAAGAGAACGTTGGTGTCCCCTGTCCCCTGTTCGCTCTCGTGTGCTCCACAGAGGGCCCTCTGGATGTGTGTGTGTTTGTCTGTGTAAGTACCATCGGGAGGGGCTAACGGGCTGCCATCTTGTTTTTGTTTTGCCCCACAAGGCGTCGAAGGAGGCAGGCAAGGCTCTGGTGTGTAAAGCCAACCCTGTGTTTGAGACCCATCACCACCACCTCCTCCACTGTCTGGAGAAGACAACGGTAAAGAACTTGAGTCCTTTTGAAGACTTTCATCCCTGCTGCTATCGACGTTGTAAATAGGATTTGAAGATAAATGCAATGGCACTCGTGTGGGTTTTTAAATTGATATGATGGTTGTTTTGTATTGTTGTTTGAGCCTCTGTCGAAAGACAATTTTCATTCCTTCATTTCTTCATTTCTTTCTCTCTTTCTCACTTTCTATCTCTGTCTATCTCTCTCTACCCCATTCTCAATCTCTTTGTCTACCTCCCATTCATCCCGTCTACCCCCCCTTCCTCTCTCTGCCCCTCTCCCCCTCTCCCTCTCTCTCTCTCCCTCTCTCTCTCCCTCTCTCCCTTTCTCTCTCTCTCTCTCTCTCTCTCTCTCTCTCTCTCTCTGCCCCCTCCCACCTCTCCCCCTCCCTCACTCTCTCTCCCTCTCCCTCTCTCTCAGAACCACGAGTTTGTGGACGAGCAGACGTTTGAGAGCAGCTGCCTGGAGGTGTCCATGGTGAAGCAGGCGTCACGCTCCTCCTCCCTGTCCTCCTCCTCGCCGCACGGCCTCTCCTGCTGCTCGCGCCGCCACAAGAGGACCAGCTTCAACGTGCCCAACTCCAACATGGTGGGGCGGAGGGGCAGCGTGCAGGAGCTAAGCACCATCCACATCCAGGAGAGGCCCATCTGCAACAGGTACACACACACTCACCGGCTAACACACACACTCACCTGCTAACACACACTCACCTGCTAACACACACTCACCTGCTAACACACACACCTGCTAACACACACTCACCTGCTAACACACACACCTGCTAACACACACACTCACCTGCTAACACACACACTCACCTGCTAACACACACACTCACCTGCTAACACACTCACCTGCTAACACACACTCACCTGCTAACACACACACCTGCTAACACACACACTCACCTGCTAACACACACACCTGCTAACACACACTCACCTGCTAACACACACACCTGCTAACACACACACTCACCTGCTAACACACACACTCACCTGCTAACACACACACCTGCTAACACACACTCACCTGCTAACACACACACCTGCTAACACACACACTCACCTGCTAACACACACACTCACCTGCTAACACACACTCACCTGCTAACACACTCACCTGCTAACACACTCACCTGCTAACACACACACCTGCTAACACACTCACCTGCTAACACACACACTCACCTGCTAACACACACACTCACCTGCTAACACACACTCACCTGCTAACACACTCACCTGCTAACACACTCACCTGCTAACACACTCACCTGCTAACACACACACCTGCTAACACACTCACCTGCTAACACACACACCTGCTAACACACTCACCTGCTAACACACTCACCTGCTAACACACACACTCACCTGCTAACACACACACCTGCTAACACACACACCTGCTAACACACTCACCTGCTAACACACTCACCTGCTAACACACACACACACACCTGCTAACACACTGACACGCCTGCTAACACACACACACACACACCTGGTAACACACACACACAAACCTGGTAACACACACCTGCTATCACACACACACACCTGGTAACACACACACACACCTGGTAAAACACACACCTGTAAACCATCCAGATCTAGGAGAGGTCCATCTGCAACGGCACACACACACACCTGGTAACACACACACACACCTGGTAACACACACACACACCTGGTAAAACACACACCTGTAAACCATCCAGATCTAGGAGAGGTCCATCTGCAACAGGTACACACACACACCTGGTAACACAGGATACACCCATTGTGTGTTTACCTATTAACACACATACGGGGTAAATGCAGCATGTTCACGTGCTCATGCACACATGCACACACACACACACACACCCACGTGAAGAACACTGCATAGGTCAAACAACAAAACACAAGCTGGAACTCGGAGCCACTTCTGGTTCCTAAACACACACGTACACGGCATGACAGTGGCCGACTCTGTGCCAGTGTATTCCCATAGTGAGTCAGTGGGTAGGAATGCTGGCTATGTCCAGCTGTGGCGGAGCGGCCCTGTGTGGTCTGAGTGGTCTGGGAACCCTCCAGGCAACACAGACAGCTGGAGAACCACATCTATGTTAGCATTACTGGACCTCTGTCGCTCTCTCTCTCTCTCTCTCTCTCGCTCGCTTGGTCTCTCTCCCTTTCTTTCACTCTCTCTCTCATTCTCTCTCTCTTTCACTCGCTCTCTCTCATTCGCTCTCTCTCATTCGCTCTCTCTCATTCGCTCTCTCTCACTCTCTCTCTCACTCTCTCTCTCACTCTCTCTCTCACTCTCTCTCTCTGTCTGTCTCTCTCACTCTCTCTCTCTGTCTGTCTCTCTCTCTCTCTCTCTCTCTCTCTCTCTCTCTCTCTCTCTCTCTCTCTCTCTCTCTCTCCCCCCCTCTCCCCCTCAGTCGTTCCAGTCGTTCCAGTCTGAACGCCAAGTTCGGGGAGACGACGCCGCTGAACTGCGACCAGCCCTACATCACGGCGGCCGTCATCACCCTGCCCACGCCGCCCGTCACCACGCCCGAGGGCGAAAACTCCGCCAGCACGCCCGACTTCCTGCACTCCAACATCGTCAGGGTGTCCGCCCTCTAGGCCCCTCCCATCCACATCCCCGCCCCCGCCGGCCGCCGAGGCGACCCCCGCCTACTTCACCTAGCAACCGATTGGAGACGGAGGAGGGAGGAGCAGAGAGACCTGGCTCCAATCACAGACCGGAGGGCGGGCTTGGAGTGGTGGTTGGAAGGATGGGCGAGGGAGAAGGGGCGGGATTTGCTGAGGAGGAACCTTTTTTTTTCCTTTTTTTTCAAACTGGTAGCTCATTGCTCTTGTGGTGGAACACGCTCAGCTAAGCTCCGCCTTGGATTAATTATTTTGTCGCACAGAGGGGAGGAGTCACAGGACAAGGACGGCATTTTGGCGGTAACTATGATGACATTGGTGTCTGTCCAGACAGTCAGCTGTCAGACAGATGGGACAGTGACCACCACCCTCTAAGGGAAACTGAAACCATAACCGTTTTGTAATATTGTGTGTCTTTCAATTGTGAAAACGTGAAGCAAGGAAGCTGACCGACTTTGTGTCGTTATTTAGACTCAAGTTTGTCGCCGGCGAGAGGAATGAAACGCTGGTGTTTGAAAAGCTCAATTTAAAAGGTTTGTACAAAACATTTCAAACTAGGAAAAGGGGCAAGGTGACTTGCTTTGCCAAATATCTGGAACGCTTGTGATTCATCCGAACCGTTTCAAAATCAACCGTCAAGTTTTTGAGATATTGCAATTATATAATATTATGCTAAAATGTTAATGCTAACAATTTAGCCTTTTCCCGTGGGTCGTAATGTTAGTGGAAGGGAAAAATGCTTCTCTACCCAAGTTATTCTATTAATTAAACTGTCTGGAAACATATCGAGAATTGCCAGGTTGATTTCAATGATTGGCAAAGCAAGTAGCCTACGCGTAAAGTTGTTGCAGTGCCCCTTTAATAAGCAAAAGAGCAAGAAGATACTCAGTGATTTTGTGTGTGACAGAGATATGGCGTGTGTGTGCGTGTGTGTGTATACCACTTCTCTCTTGCCAGCATTTCAGATTTTACAAGTAACCGCCAGTTGGCATGAGCAATAAGGGATGGGTCTTCAAGCTGACTATGAGTTCAATCTATCTATAAATATAAATATCAGTTAGCATCCCTCCCTTTCTCTCTCAGCTGACATCCACCCGTGCGAATGAGATGTTTATCCTGTACAGAAACACGCAAACACACACACACTCCTTCCTTGTTCTCAATCCGAATGGCCATTGTGAATACCCCTCTGCACCCGAGTGAAATCATTCATTTGTCTGTCCCCACCCCGGGTTCTAGAACAGTACCCCCCTGATAACCTGGTTAGAAGGTTTGACGTGTGTCTTAAAAGGTTTCTCCCAGGCAGGAGTTAGGGAGCTTGCCAGGGATTTTCCCCTTGCAGGGTTGTCGTAAACTGGACACGCGATGGACAGATCCCCCCCTGAAGACCATGGAGGTCTTCAAAGAACACAGATATCTGAGTCCATTCCATTTTGATACAAAGACGACTTTCCTTTACCAATGGAACAAGCTGTGAGCAGAACTTTCTGTGTCGATCGTGGACGTTTCTTTCGAGTTGCATGTGAGGATCATTCTGAGGGGTTTTCAATTCCTGTTTTAGCGCACAGCCCGCTTGTCAATGAAAGTGGCTTGGAATGAAAGTGTTGAGTGATAGAAAGCTCTTTATGCAAGTCTATGCCATACAATGAGACTGGTGAGAGTACCCGGCATACTCTGATCTATCTGGCCTTCACTGATAGCACTCCAGCCGTCTGAACCAGGAAGTGACATGGCACCTAGCGCTAAAGCCATTCCGAATCCCTCTCGACATCAGTGTGTTTTGGAAATATTTTCATATCTGTCGAGCTGGATTAAACCTTCGCCAGCGACTTCCCGTTTAAGACACTCATGGGGATTTGCGAACGAGCTTACCGTTCATGCGGCGGATTTGGTTTATTTAACTTTTTTTCAAGATGGCTGACAGCCGTGAAAGCAGCTGTTGAGACCGATCATGAGAACCAGGCTCCGCCCTTCTACAGCAGGCCCCGCCCTCTAACCTGGCCACGCCTCCATCACAGCTTGACTATAATGTGACATTATGCAACACTTGTTTTTTTGTGCTTTTTTTTTTCTCCTTTCATTTTTGTAAAGATCTGTTTTGTGGGAGAAGTTGTGGGGGGGAAAGGACATAGAAAAACACAAATACATATTTTTTAAAAATCTAAAAGTGTTGATTAAGTTTAAATGACAGTTCTAAGGTTTAAAAAAAAAAGAAAAATGAAAAAAAAAAAAAATGTTGGTAGTGCACGTGTTGTATGTTGTTCTTTGGTGTAGTAACTATTCATCACAGTTTTGTTGTTGTTTTTTTTTTAAACCATCTCCACCTGCCTTCTAGTCTCTTACTTATCAGTTAGCGTCACAGGTCCATTGAGCATTTTAAACCGGCTGGATATTTTTCTAAAAGGGGTTAACCACGAGTAAATGCATGTGTTTGCTGGAGACTCTGGTTTCTGTGTTGCACAAGAGCAGACGTTGTCTCTTTTTTGTTCCTTTGTGGCTACGTGAGAAGCTTTCTGGGGGCGCGGGAGGGCTTGGTGGGGGAGGGGGGGGTACTTAGGTCTTGTACATGAAATTATGTAAATTTTGACAAAATTATAAAGAGGATGATTACAATAATTCCTTTTGATTTGTTACAGCTTGTGTTCTTGACAACAACAAAAACGATGTATATGAATTATTGAAAAGAATATTAAAATAATACAATTCCATGGTTTAGTCTGGTGCAGTGTCTATGGGTAAATACAAATAAATCATTGTGTTATTAAAGTGCTGACACAAGCCCGTGTGTCGTCTTTGAATCTACAACAGGTTTCTGCAGTCCCATTTGGGCTTTTATGCACCAGTACCCTTCCAGTTTGCAATGTACATGTATCCTGTGTGTCTGTCTGTGTGTGTCGTGGCGTTAAGGCACAATAGGCTCGATCTCCGCCTTACAAAAGGAACCCAAAGCTGAAGAAGAAGAAGAAGAAGAAGGTTCTCTTGAGGTCGCCTCCCCCTCTGTCTCCCTGATTGTATTAGCATAATTCTCATAAGAGGGCTAGTATGTGTGTGTGTGTGTGTGTGTGTGTGTGTGCCCGTGCACACACACGTTTCTCATAAGGGGGCTTGTGTTTGCGTCCGTGTGCACACACTCGATTTCTCGTAAGGGAGCGTGTGCAAGTGTGTTTAGAGTGTGTGTTTCTCATCCGGGAGCTGATCATTGAGATGTTTGGGAGGATGTGCCGTCCCCCCGTCTTCCCCTGAGAGAAGAGGGGGGGCGGGGGGACGGGGGGACGGGGGGTGAAGAAGAGAGGACTTACACAACCCAGCGTGCCCAACTATTCCTGCCTCCACTATTAATACTCCGAGGTCAGAGGCTAATCGTTTTATTTCCGCCACTGGCTCATTTTACTGAGTCAGGAGACAGAGTGGAGAGAGGGACTAGAAGGGGGGGGGGGGGGGACAAGCGAGCAGAGCAGGGAGAGAACTGTTGTCCTCTGAGCCGACATCTGCAGGGACCGTTCCTGGTCCAAGAAAGACAGAAATTAAAAAAACTATTGTTCACTTCTGTAGCGACTCACTGTGGCTAGGCCCCAAGATGTCCTTTCTGGGAGTCCACATGTATTCGAAAACATACACGGCAACCACTAGACACACTGGGAGAGCCGACTCAAGCACGTTGAAATGATTCAATAGCAACAGATATGGAATCTGGGTCTTTGACAGATGGGCGAGAATGATTCGCTTGTATATGCCACGCTGTCTCACAGACGCACACAGACACATACACACACACACACACACAGATGTCTCCCACTGGGATGAATAAGTGAATATGCGTAGGAGGCAGAGAATGACGGGAGATGACCAGAGAGAGAATAAAACAATATGTCTTTTGTAACCTGCTGTGACAGCAGGGCTGCACGCCTCTCCCTCCGTCATCCATCATCCCTCGCTACAGCCAAGCTGCAGAGAGAGAGAGAGAGAGAGAGAGAGAGAGAGAGAGAGAGATAGAAATAGAGAGAGAGATAGAGAGAGATAGAGAGAGAGAGAGAGATAGAGATAGATAGAAATAGAGAGAGAGATAGAGATAGATAGAGAGAGAGAGAGAGAGAGAGAGAGAGAGAGAGAGAGAGAGAGAGAGAGCTAGGAAGCAGGAAAGAGGGAGCGAGGGAGCGAGGGAGAGACAGAAAGAGAGAGAGGTGGAACGAGGGAAGGTAAGCGAGATGAAGTGAGAGAGAAGAGGGGGGGAGAAACAGTGAGAGAGACAGAGGTAGAGGGAGGGAGATTAAGAAGCCAGCAGGGGTTTTGTCTCGAGGACCACGAGCATATCCATCCTCCCTCCCTCCCTCTTTTAAACAGAGCTCCCGTCCCATCCCTCTCAGACGTCTAAAGTTGAGTCATTACTCAGATGTGATTCACACATCAGGACTCCCACTCGGTCTCCCCCTCCACACACACACACACACACACACATACATATACATCAGGACTCCCACAGACACACACACACTCTGCGTCTACCTAAGGCTCATGCCCAAACCAAATCCATACATTCTTCCCCTGCACACTCTCTGCTGTCGGCTCGGAAGGATCTGACAGTGTTCATGTTGGAACTGGGACAGACGGGCCTGCATGTCAGTGTTAGCTAGACGCTGCTGAAACAGCCTCTGAATGAATGACCGCGTGGTGGCAGAGTGGTTTGCAGAGAACGTGTATTTTCAAGCTGTCGTTTCTAACAGGGGAACGTTGTGTCCGGCAACCCCTCAACATGCGGTTGGGCTCACGTTACCATGCCAGCCATCTATGTTTCACACAGCTCCGAAAAGAATCAAATGTACAAACTCAAATACGTTGTTCTTACTGTAGCCAGATTTAAGCACTCAAGATCATGCACCATTGCTTTTCAAACGGTGATATTACACCGGCTGACTGTCGGCCATCAATATCTCTGACAGCTTATTTCATACGGCGTTGGGTTTTCCACTGTCCCCAGAAACGCTACATTTAACGCACGCCGTAGCAAAGGCCAGTGCTGACAACTCCACTTCCCATGATGCTCTCTGGCAGTTTTGTAGTCCTTCCAAGAGTTTGGCTGCAGCCATTGTTCCCCTCAAGTCACACCATGGGAAACGCATGCTTTAGGGCAGAGTTACATTAAGACTTAAGGCTCCATAGAGGATAAAGGCAGTCCTATGGTGTCTTTATTAGTGGTGGTATTCCCATGGTTGTGGAGCAGTGATGCTAGGACAGTCAGACCAGACACAACAGCTCCTGAACTGAGTGGTTAAATACCCAACAGAGGTCCATAATAAGTCCTGGTTCAGTCATTTGACAATCCCAACTTTCTTTCCTTCTGTCTCTAGATCTCCACGCATGGTGTGATGGCGTGGAGGGAGGGGGGGGGGCTAGGACAGTCTCTCCATCTCAAACTGGGTGTGTCCGTTGACCGTGGCCGTGTTAGACCACGCCTCCTCCGGGTGGGTGCTTCCTGGTTTGGGGAGGTCGCCCTGGTGGGCGTGGTCAGCGCTGTGCGGGAGGTCTGGGGGCGGGGCAGGCTCGGGGGGCTTGCGGTCGTAGTAGAGCGCCCACAGCAGGGTCAGGGTCAGGGTCATGGCCAGGATCTGGGCCACGCCCACGGACACGCCCAGGAAGCGCAGCACCTGCAGCTGCTTTGTGCCGCGGATGAAACTGTAGACCTTCGGCCCGCAGCCCTGCGACACACACACACACACACACATACAAGGCTTTGTTATCATGTGACCGAATCTCGTCCAGTCGAACAGATGCATTCAATTCATGCAATATTCATATATACATTTAATATTGACGTTGGTTCCATGTTCTGCAGTAAGTCTGTTTTTTGGTGTTTTTTTCGCCATAAGCTACATTGCTATTCTAGGGGTGTGACCTCTATATCAACAACAGCTGTAGGCTCAGAATGAAAAAAGAAAACTCACACACAGTCTCACACACAATGAACCCAACAAACCCAAGGGACGGTGAGGGAGAGGAAAAAAAACTGAGAGTGAGAGTGAGTGTGTGAGAGAGAGAGAGAGAGAGAGAGAGAGAGAGAGAGAGAGAGAGAGAGACAGAGAGAGACCAGTTCATTACTATCTGGCAGTGAAATCTTTGCACAGGGGTGTTACATGCCAAACAGAGCTGCCACGGATGGACAGACAGACGGAGGGGGGGGGGAGAGAGAGACACTGAAATAGAGGGGATGGGGCAGGGAGGGGAAGAGAGGGGAAGCTTTGGGAGTGGCGTGGAGGAGGGAGAGAGAGGGGGAAGGTGGTGTCAGTGAGAGACACAGGCAGATGATTGAAAGTGGTGTTCATCCGCCCCTCCCTCACACACATTCCCCTCTATGTACTCCCCTGCTGACTCATCGCCTCTGTTTCCCTCACGTAAACACACACACACACACGCTCTTTTTCCCTGACACACCCGCCACATTTCGGCGCTCCCACATACGGTGCGCACAAGCACGCACACACCCGCTTGCCCACGTACTCCGCTAACAGTCTCACCCTGTAAGAACGTTCCCCCATGGTGGTACCGCTCACTCAACACTCTGTCACTCTCCAACCTCCCTCCCTTGTTGACTTTCCCCACCCAGGTGAGTCCAGGCGTACAGCCAGGGCCTGCCCCTCTCACCCAGGTGAGTCCAGGCGTACAGCCAGGGCCTGCCCCTCTCACCCAGGTGAGTCCAGGCGTACAGCCTGGGCCTGCCCCTCTCACCCAGGTGAGTCCAGGCGTACAGCCAGGGCCTGCCCCTCTCACCCAGGTGAGTCCAGGCGTACAGCCAGGGCCTGCCCCTCTCACCCAGGTGAGTCCAGGCGTACAGCCAGGGCCTGCCCCTCTCACCCAGGTGAGTCCAGGCGTACAGCCTGGGCCTGCCCCTCTCACCCAGGTGAGTCCAGGCGTACAGCCTGGGCCTGCCCCTCTCACCCAGGTGAGTCCAGGCGTACAGCCAGGGCCTGCCCCTCTCACCCAGGTGAGTCCAGGCGTACAGCCTGGGCCTGCCCCTCTCACCCAGGTGAGTCCAGGCGTACAGCCTGGGCCTGCCCCTCTCACCCAGGTGAGTCCAGGCGTACAGCCAGGGCCTGCCCCTCTCACCCAGGTGAGTCCAGGCGTACAGCCAGGGCCTGCCCCTCTCACCCAGGTGAGTCCAGGCGTACAGCCAGGGCCTGCCCCTCTCACCCAGGTGAGTCCAGGCGTACAGCCTGGGCCTGCCCCTCTCACCCAGGTGAGTCCAGGCGTACAGCCAGGGCCTGCCCCTCTCACCCAGGTGAGTCCAGGCGTACAGCCAGGGCCTGCCCCTCTCACCCAGGTGAGTCCAGGCGTACAGCCAGGGCCTGCCCCTCTCACCCAGGTGAGTCCAGGCGTACAGCCAGGGCCTGCCCCTCTCACCCAGGTGAGTCCAGGCGTACAGCCAGGGCCTGCCCCTCTCACCCAGGTGAGTCCAGGCGTACAGCCAGGGCCTGCCCCTCTCACCCAGGTGAGTCCAGGCGTACAGCCAGGGCCTGCCCCTCTCACCCAGGTGAGTCCAGGCGTACAGCCAGGGCCTGCCCCTCTCACCCAGGTGAGTCCAGGTGTACAGCCTGGGCCTGCCCCTCTCACCCAGGTGAGTCCAGGCGTACAGCCAGGGCCTGCCCCTCTCACCCAGGTGAGTCCAGGCGTACAGCCAGGGCCTGCCCCTCTCACCCAGGTGAGTCCAGGCGTACAGCCAGGGCCTGCCCCTCTCACCCAGGTGAGTCCAGGCGTACAGCCAGGGCCTGCCCCTCTCACTCAGGGGACAGGTATGTGAGTGGGGGTGGGAAGGGGTACAACACCTGGGCAGCAATGGGCAGGAGGTGTGTGTGTGTGTGTGTCTGAAGGGGAGGGGGGGATACAGGGTAAGTAAAGTGCTGCTTGAAGCTAAATACCCGATACATGGAAGGTGACCGTCGAAGAAGGTCAGACAATGGGTAAGAAGGGTGTGAATGTGGATAGATGTGTGTGTGACATCGTTTGAGAGGCAAGTTTTCGGTGGGGCTAGACAGGGACACCGATTCAAATGTAAACGGTGATGTTTGTAGCCTGGGGGGTTTGAAGAAAACAGAGTCAGCAGGATAGAGCTCTGCTTGGCAGGATACATGTAGTGGAGAGTGTTGTGTGTGTGTGCGAGCGGTTGTGTGTGCGCAATTGTGTGTCCGCGTGTTTCCTAGCTTGATTAGACGTAATAACTCCACTCTGTCACACCAACCTGGCAACCCAAGACCCAGAAGGCACACAACACTATCAGGTCTGGGATTGGCTCTAATTGCTTTCAATGGATTTCTTTCCTTCAATGAACACCCCAGGTCATTTCCGACCACAAATAACCTGGATATGGGCTGCAAAACCTATTATGTGGAAAAGTTCATTCCGAGTCATTATCATCCTCGTTAAAAGGCACAAAACTCCCCTGAACTTTTCAAGTTTTGCTCCTTCTACCACCACATGCGCCCATGCTGGGTTCATAAGTGGAATGCGTCCATCTTTGATGATGTCACAGGGGAGGCCATTATTGATCATGCCGACTCATCTGACAATGGCCGAACAGCAATGGGTTCAAAGGTCATGAGCTGGGGGGGGGGGGGGGGGGGCACTCACTTCTTGGTGGAGGTCGCTGAGGTCACGGTAATGGGCGTGGCGAGCGCATCCCGGATACTGATTGGCGCAGCAGGAGTCTGGGGGCCATTCCATCTCTGTCATCTCCAGCCAATCGGTGAAGTAGATCACCCCACAACACTTGAACTAAAACAAAAGCACACGCAGGCAAAAAGTGAAGTCTGACAACTTGACAAACTACTTCACCAAGACTTGTGGAAACAACAAACAGTTAAACAGTTAGCAGTTAGCAATGCTGTGGTCAAGCTAAGACCTCTCTAGTCTAGACCACCAAACCCATACATATATATATATATACACAACGCCAACAGATAAGTCTTTGTTTGTTTGTTTGTTAACCTCTAACCTCTGTTTGGAAGGTGTTCCAGGCATGTGTGAGCCACTGGTAGCGCTGCAGGCCGTAGTTGGGCATCCTGGACTTCAGACTGATCATGTCTGAACGTTGCATGGACGGCTACCAAACACCACCCAAGACAAAACAGCACAATCACTCTGGTTAGCCTCTCCACATCACGCCCTCAGCTCAGGTTATTGAGGTTAGGACTGCTGCATGTTTTGGGTTCACGGAACCGAGTCGTGTGGGCGGGCCCTGTGTTCTGTCGTTCTCCTGATTCCTTCCTGCCCCGCCCTCCTGTGTTCTACTGTCTTGTTCCCCCCCACCCCCCCCGTTCTCGTCTCCTCCTTGCCTCCTGGTAGAAGTTGGCAACACTGTGTGTTTTAAACAATGGAGCCCCTGATCTCGAGGGAGCCAAGGTTCGCCTGCAGACTCTCGGTCCCTCAAACGCTTAGCATGCAAAACGAGAGTCCTCGCTCCCTCCGATAAAACCCTACTCTGACTCCCCCTGGGCCTCTTCCCCCTGCGCCCCTCTCCTCCCCCCTTTCTCCTTACTTAATGAGCTTGTGATAAGCACACAACCAGCCCATTACCCAGGATTCCCCTGGGGCCAGACGGGTCACCGTCCTAACACGACTGGCTTGATGAGGTTCTGATGTTGCAAGGACTACAATACCCATAAGGCCGTGGGGGACATGCGTGTCATTCTCTGATTAGGTGAGGGCCTGGGGTCACTGGAGGTGAGTAAGCGGTGGATGGGCATAAATGTACAAACGCAAACACACACACACACACGACACGCACACGACACACACACGACAGAAGGCAGAAGGCCAGGTGATCCAGGTGCCAGCACAAAATCACCCTTCTTTTGTTTTCAGTAAACAGTAGCCAGGGGCAGGTGCAACACACGCACGCACACACCTGCAGGGCGAGAGCGGGTCCCACCTGCCACGAGGGGACATCAAAGCCATCATGAAAGGTCTTTCATGAGGGTGATAAGCCCCGGGGGGGAGGGGCTCCCCAGTAGGGGAGAGGCCATTGTAATCGAGAGCCCTGCCATTGTATTCATACAAACACTGTTCCAGAGGGGGAAGGTGTGTGTGTCAGTGTGTGTGTCAGTGTGTGTGTCAGTGTGTGTGTGTGTGTCAGTGTGTGTGTGTGTGTGTGTGTGTGTGTGTGTGTGTGTGTGGAGGGAGGAGAAGGGGTCATTGCGACAAAGTGGGTCGAGAGCACGCCCGTACTCACCACTCGTCACGTCAGTGCCATGAGGTCTGGTGAGTCGGATTTTGCCGTTCTTGACTTGTTCTACTAGGTTTATTTGGTCGGAGTCCACAGTTACAGTTCACGTCAAGCACAGACCCAATTTGGGGTTGTGCAGATACCTTTTGTTGATGTGGCCGGAGCCATACTGAGCAAATGTTTTGTTTCATTTCCGCGTACTCGTGTTTCTTTTTTCTTTTTTTATTAGACCCACCGTTCAGGACTCTGGTTTGGGAGGGGGGCCGCCCAGCGCTTCCTGATTGTATGGTTGAGGTGATGTCACGGATGACAGCGCTGGTTAAACCAAGTGGTGGGGTGTTTTTTTTATTTTAATTCATGTTTATTTTGGGCTGTGCGATGTGTTGTAGATTGGGGAGGAGGGGGGTGGGGCTGTTCTGTGGGCTGTGGGTAAAGCCTGTAGAAGGATATATGGGCTAGTGAAGAAGGCCTGCGACCAGATTTAGCGTCACCTTCAGAATTGGATGGGTGAGCTCACCCTCATCGTGGTTTGCGCGGTCTGGAGCGGGCTAGGGGTGGGACACCCACCCTATAAAGACAGTGAAGGTTTGCTTTAGAAGGGGGAAGTTGTGATTCTACAACCAGGTGACTTTTGTTTGGAGTTATTATGATTTTGATATTCTGTTCGTGATTTTGGTTTCTTTTGCTTCTGTTTCTTTTGGTTCTTGTATCGAAGGGGGGGGGCAACATTCTCCTCCCCTTGTGGTTTGGGTCTTTCGTAGTTCTGTCCTCTCAAAGTCTGCTCTGCTTCCGCGTCGTGTGGAGAAGTGGGGAGCCCTGGAACGTGTGCAGAGATTGGCCCCTAGTTTGATGATTTAGCCACTCCAGGCATGGCTTCCACAGCTGTGTTCTCTCCTGGGGAGTGGGGAGGGTGGGGGGGAATGGAGGGGATCCCGTTCTCCTACTCCCCTAGGCCCATGTTGTTTATCCCACAGATCCCCCCCCCCCCCGCCCCCCCCCCCCTGGTTAAACGGCGAGCGAGCCAGAGTGCCTGGGAGCCGGGCCGAACATGGCTGGCATTTCTGGATTATTCTTAGCATGGCGAGAGCGAAGGAGAGAGCCGCAGCAACGCTGGCAGCCGCGCGGAGACGCGCGACCTTGAGGCGCGGAGACGCGCGGCAGGGAGGAGGACAGGAACAGGGGACAGGGGGACAGGGGACAGCTCACCTCGTCATAGTTCCACACGCCGCTGGCCAGCTCCACACAGAAGATGACCAACAAGCTGCCAAAGTACTGAGAGAGAGAGAGAGAGAGAGAGGGGGAGACATAAAGAGAGACTGTTTAGACAGTCGCATCGATAGATGGGATCTGTGTGGCGTCGTCCTACGCGACGCTCCAGTGTCTGTGCGACGGCCGTCCGTCCGATGGATCGCCATGGCAAAGATGGCGTGGCCCGCTGCGTCTTCCGCAGTAGCGCTGGTGACAACAAACTCCTTTGTCATCTCCTCTCTGCCCAACACCTCTGTCGACCTGTCGCCATGCGCACACACTCGCACACACACCAACACAAAGGCATGTCTACAACTCCACACAAACAAGACGGTGCCAAGTCATGAATTTCATTCAGCAGACACCCCATGTAAACACAACTGTGCACACACACACATATCCTCAAAAGATGAATGTGTGTGTCAGCCATTCTATTACAGAGCTGTCAATGTAAGCAGCCACGGCTGACAAGCTGTTTGTTTTGGGATTGTAAATATTAGTGTCAGACAGATGGCCTTGCCTGGCCTCTGTTAGTGTTGAGGTCCATTTAGAGCCTGCCAGACCCAAACAATACACACACACACACACGGAGACAGATCATTCCACCAACTTAGCCAGAGACTTCTCACCGCTCCGAACCTCTGTCCCGTCTACGTCTTCCTTTATAAATACGTTTTCAAGTAGCCAGACGCAAGTGAACTCTGCAGCCCCTCAGCACCCTCCCAGCCTGCCATTCACATACCAGACCGTACCCGCGCACACAGCTTTCTGACAAGGAAGTCTTCGGAGGTGAGAAGAAAATATAAACCTAGACCTCACTGAGTGGGGACCCTGTATGTTATCCGTGTCAGAAAGACCCACGCAGACCGACCGGGGGTTAGCGCGGGGTCACGCGCTCTTATGAACGACACGGGAGACGGTGTAGGTTCTTCCTTTCTCCTGGGCAGATGAACACCCCCACTGGGGGCTGGAGGGAGGGAGGGAGGGAGGGAGGGAGGGAGGGAGGGAGGGAGGGAGGGAGGGAGGGAGGGAGGGAGGGAGGGAGGGAGGGAGGGAGGGAGGGAGGGAGGGAGGGAGGGAGGGAGGGAGGGAGGGAGGGAGGGAGGGAGGGAGGTGAAAGAAGGGGGGGGTGGAATGAAGAGGACAGGAGGAGGAAGGTTTGTGCGAGGAAGGGAGTGAGGTACGTTTAGTCTTAAGTACGGACAGACTATTTTTACACGACCTTTTCCTTGCGAAGTAAGAGCGCATGAGGGTTCTAAGTCTCAGCCAAGTCCCAGTCCTCACACACACACACGATCACACAAGGCCTGTGCACATAATAGGGGTGTAACGATACACTACAGCTCATGATTCGATATGTATCACAATACTGGATTCACGATACAATACGTATCACGATATTTTGAACAACATTTCAAATAAAACCAAAATTCGATTCACAGATCTATTTACAAAACATTGAACATTTTCAATGACTTTCTCTATAGTACATACCACTTCGTTAACTCGGTTCAAGTGATTTTTGTTAATGCACGCGTGATGCAGGTGCATTGTAGGTCGCGTGCTGGTAGCTCAACCAATAGGATAAAACGGACGTCATATTGCATCGCGATATATATTGTGCCACAATCTATTGTTATATCGCTAGCACATAACCATCGCCATTTGTTCGCACGTCTACAAAAAGTAGACTAGTTCCCATGCTTTCGGACTAAACTTTGAAGTCTTCACCACAGCCGCTGTATATGCGCTTGGGTTCAAGTGTGTGTGTTTGATCAGATAGGCACATAAGTAGAGTATAAAAAGGATGTTGGGCTGGGGGTGAAGGTGGGGGTGAGGGGGTGGGCAATGGGCCTCTTCTTTTCCAGAGAAAAGACTGAAAGGGATGCCCCGGGCCGGTTCCGTAACCCAAGCGCCATAACCGCCTTGCAACCTCCAGCCCCCCGGGCCCCCCGGGCCCCCCGGGCCTGGCCCATGGCGTCAGGCAGACACGGATAGCCTTCCCCACGGCGAGCCGTGAGAGACTTCAGAGGGCCAGAGGGCGGACGAGCGGGGAGAGAGACAGAGAGAGAGAAGCAGACGGAGAGACTCTCGTAGGGCGATGATCGGAGTCCTGAGAGATGGACGGAGTGATGGAGGGGTGGAAGACTACAGATGGAGGGAGAGGGACGGGGAACGCCCAGGATATGGACACTTTGGTCAGAGAAACCAGAACAGCCCCCTCCCCCCACACACACACACACACTCCTCAACCCCCGACACACCTGGGAGCCTCCTTGTCTGTTCCTCTCCCCCTACTGTTCCTGAGTTCATGCAGACATGTGGACGTGCCCCGGGGTTAATGGTGTTGCCTCCGTCTGGAACGGAGCTCCGTCTATAACCCCGAAGTTAAATAGCGGTTTCCGATTTCAGGTCCTCTCTTTTACCTCGACGTTTTGGTCCTCTTGATCCTCCCTGGTTTATTCAACATTTCTCCTTCATCCTCCATCCTGGAGTCTTTCTCTGCTCCTGCACCCCTCTCTCTCTCTCTCTCTCTCTCTCTCTCTCTCTCTCCGTATTCCCGGGGAAACAGATTTAAATGATTGAGCCGGATAATCACACCTTATCTATCTCTCTGACAGGTGTGGCAGGGGATTCAGCTCTCTCTCTCTCTCTCTCTCTCTCTCTCTCTCTCTCTCTCTCTCTCTCTCTCTCTCTCTCTCTCTCTCTCTCTCTCTCTCTCTCTCTCTCTCTCTCTCTCTCTCTCTCTCTCTCTCTCTCTCTCTCTCTCTCTCTCTCTCTCTCTCTCTCTCTCTCTCTCTCTCTCTCTCTCTCTCTCTCTCTCCCTCCCTCTTACCTTCTGTATCTCACTCACACCCTTCCCACCTCTCTCCCCTCATTCATCTCCATCGCCCCCTTCCGTTTCTCTCTGCATCTCTCTCTCTCTCCCTCCCTCCCTCCCTCTCCCACACCCTCCCACGGGCGCGGCGTTCCCCAACACCGCACTTCACCTCTCTCCCCTCTCTCCTTCCACGCCGGCCATCCATCAGGGCCCAGGGCCCCATAACTCAGCGAGGCTCAGACAGGAGCACGGTGAATAGTTTTACAGCTGTACTTATCCACGGGAGCATCCCCGCTATCCACCCGCCCCCTCCCCCCGCCCCCCTCCCCCCGGGCAAACGCAGGCGCCGTAGGTCAGAGCGTGGCGCGCCAGGAGGCGTTTCCCTAACGCCGCGCTTCGCTCGCTCTCTCGGAAGGGTGATGAACGACCGTCGGGGGGGGGGCGTCTGATGAAGAAGCGCGTAATATCGAGGATGAATTTGAAGCCCTCTGGGTTCTGGTTAGCAGAGGCGCGTGCGTGCGTTCACTGGATTTACAGACCCCGGTTGGAGTGTTTATGGGGCCACATTAATGCAGCTTTATTGAGACAGCGCCGACTGCAGCCTGTTAAAGGTTATAGGATGGATAGGAGAGACGGATACAGAGCCCACGCTGGTTGGTTGTGTGTGTGAGTGTGTGCGTTTGTCTGCGGCTGTTAACACAGTGCGTCCATGAATGCTGCATGCATATTAAGGTCTTGTAGATTTGCAACTAACACCACCAGTTGAAGAAACCATGACCGAGAACAACCATAATTGCGATCTGCCTCTCCAACAAAACGACATGAGCTCATCCCAATTTCCATACGCACACACACACGCACGCACGCACACACCACACACACACTTATTGAACACATACCCAGGACAGAAGGAGAAGATTGCATTTCAGTGTGCCGCAGTAGCCCACCATAGCCACGATGATTAGAAAACAGCACACAGCAATAATGACTGGATGTACAGCCGGGGAATAAGTGAGGACAGCAGCTTCTTCCAGCCTAGAAAGAGAAAGAGAGAGATAAAGAGGGAGAGAGAGATCAAGAGATAGGGAGATAGAGAGAGAGAGAGAAGGGGAGGAGGAAGGAGGGAGAAAGGGAGAGGTAGAGAGTGAGAGAAACGGAGAGGGAGGTGAGAGAGAGGGAGGAAGAGACAAGAGGGGGAGTCATTCATCAGAATTTCTTGGCAGGCTTTTTGTTTATTTATCTCCCCTTCCTGTTAGCCTCTCTCTCTCTCTTTATTTTCTCCCACTCCTCTCCTTCAATCCAGAGGCTGCATTATTATTAATACAGTACAGTACAGGAAGTGAGTGTACACAGGGTGAGAGGGTTACACTGTAGGAATGTGTTCGACCCTGTACCACTTCAACAACTTGCCACCATGTTACCAAAGAACACAGAAAAGCGTAAATGAATACATGTAAATGTAAAAGGATAATGGACAGAATAGGATCATGGAAAATCAGATGACTGATGTTGAAGATAAAAGCTGGCAATCAGAACTTCTAATGCATGTAGAGCGAGATGTGCTCACGATTGGGAGGACTAACAGCATGTGGGATTTACTGAGATATAAGATCATCGAGCCAGCCCTTTGCACAGCTTAACCCTTCAGTCCTGTCACATCCTTCCCCCCCCCCCCCTACTTCTCTCCACGTCCTCCCCTCATCTCTGGATGCCCCTCGCCCCGCTCTTCCGGCACTTTCCTTCCCCCTGTCTGTCGTTCTGTCTGTGGGGCTGCCCTGTTGCTCACCTGGTGTGGGCTGTCAGGGTGAGCACAGTGTTCAGGTAGTCCCTGAGCCACGCTGCCACACCCAGCACACATACCGACATGAGCTGAGAGAGGGGGGAGAGACAAACAGAGAGAGACAAACAGAGAAGCAGAGTTACACAAGTATCGTTGCAATGCCGTCTACAGTGAAATATATGTATTTATAGAATGAGATATATTCTGGCTGCAGGGAAAGTTATAAGATCTAATTATGTCCAAGAATTAGCCTTGGACAAATGTTGCCTTGGGGCAGTCTGCCTTATGTTAGACACTCCCCAAACATTGGAGCCTATCACTTTTTATTGCCTAAATGGCATGCGGTGGAATGCGTAACATGCATTCAGTTTGCGCATACTTGGGATGCAGAATGCTAACAAAGTATGGAGTGGGATATATGCGCAGTTGGCTACACTGAGAACGAATCATTCTTTATCGTCACATAAACGTTAGGCGCGGCTTCTAGCGCGCACGCACGCACGCACAGAGGGCAAAGAGGTAGATTGATGGTGGGTAAAGATGTAGAAAAGTTGGCTACGGGGTGTAACGTGAGCGTGGCGCCTATCCGGCCACCTGCTCGGTGGTCTCCTCTCCTCTTACCCAGAAGAGTAAATTGAGAGCGTAGAGCAGGCAGCGGAGGCACCTCACCGCGTCCTCGCGAGCCATTCTGAGCGCAGCAACTGGTGACCAACAGTCCTCATCTTAACCGGTGCCACCATGGCAACATATTTCACTGAAAACAAATACGAGGAGATGGGGAATCATATTAGAGTAGATGTTCCCTCTCTCTCTCTCTGTAACAATGTCCCGCGCGTCAAACATAGCCTACCGCTTTTACACGTCACATGTGCGGACGCTGATGCGCTTTTCCGATGTCTTGTTTTAGCAGCCTCAGTATATCCGTGGGAAGTTCCAGTAAGCATTCACAACAGGTGGTTTCTTACTTTCCTCGGCGTTGAATGATGAAGTGTGCGGATGAGCGCTTAGCGGTGCTGACATATCCAAATCAATCATCACTCACTTAGCGAGCCCCCATGCGAAAAAAACATATCCGGAACATTACACTAAAACACCTTGTTTTGGGGCTTAGGGGCAAAACCAACATAGATCCAAATAGGCTACTACAGTGTAGTTGTTCTCGGACAATCTTAAAAGAAAATCCTAATTATAATTCCTTGCGGATGCAAGTCCTAAAAGAAGGAGGCTTGTCGATATCCAATAAGATTCGTCTCGTCCAGCTTCAGATATTTTCTCAAATTGGTCAAAAACCTCCACTTGGGGCCGCATCGTCCCACCAAAGCGCCGAGTTGATCAACTCAGTCCTGTCAGTTCAACTTCTGCATGTTTAAGAGTGGCCAAACACTCGCAGCCTGGTGTGTCATGCAGCGGGGGCGGTCCGCAGGGTCCTAGCGCTTCGCGTAATTGCATCTCCAAATACTGTAGAGGCCTCTGTAGCTAGCTTCCTTGGAGAGTGGAAGAATGCAGCCAGCTATAGCCCTCCTCCTCGAGATAGCATGCCTAGGTCAAGAGGTCAGATCTAGAGACTGTTATTGTCTAGGCCTGGGGGAAACTGAATAGAGAGTAAGGCTTTAACTAGTGTAGCAGTCCCCACTGAATTAAAAGGAAAGTACTGCTGAGTTTGCTGATATTGTTATTGTTTATTTGTGTGTGTGTGTGTGTGTGTGTGTGTGTGTGTGTGTGTGTGTGTGTGTGTGTATGTATGTGTGGGTGTGGTGTGTGCGTGTGTTTGTTTGTGTGTTTGTGTGTGCGCCTGCATGTGTGTGCGAGAAAGAGATAGGGACGGTGATGGTGTGGGTGTTGTGTGTGTGCACATACTGTAAATAAGACATAGCCTATGGGTTATGGGATAGGCTAAATGATGCAGAGAACAGAGATCACTTATCACAAAAAAAGTATTTCTTTATTAAACTTTTTTGTTATTTACATATTTTGTAAATCTTTAGCAAAGTTGCATTATTTCTTTTTTGCAAGTGCAGTCTTTTTTATCCAGGTTCCAATTTTGCAATCAAATGAACTACAAGTACCACAATGCTTCATAGTTAGAAGTCGATGTCTACGCATTTTCATGCTTGGCCAATAATACTACGATGTGCTGATTACGTCATGTTCTCTGACCTCCGTTCGTCAGTGGACATTTTTTTGTTCGTGAAACAGCGGCTGGCGGCGCCATATTGAAAGACCCAAATTCTTCTAATAAACGTTAAAAACATCGCATTTGCCAAGATGCTGTACCTAGAGGATTATCTCGAAAGTGAGTATACAATCCACACGTTACACGAGTGTCGCAAATGGTGCATTTAATCATTTTAGTATGCGTTAATTTCGAGCTCGCGCGTTCGGTCTGTTAGCCTAGCAATGCTAGCTGGTGAATTGGCTTTTTCTTCTCCCTGGCAGTGATCGAGCAGCTACCCATGGATCTCCGCGACAGGTTTACGGAAATGAGGGAGATGGACCTGCAAGTTCAAAGTAAGCGGCATGCACGAGTCACACCCACACTCAGTACCGGCACTCAACAAAGCGCTGCAGCTTCCATAGTATTTCTACTAAATAGTCTAGTTAACTTAATAGTGTTGTTTGCAAGTCATACAAGTTTTGCACGTTATTAACTATTTTTTATGAATAGGCTAGATTGCTCATTAGATGGTAAACAAGAAACTTAACGTCTGAAACTATAGCTTGCCGGCATAAGTTGGATACATTATGAAACTCAAAACAATAGTATTATTAATCAATCTAGTTTATTGTTACATCCAAGTTGTACAGATACAAAGTAAAAAAAACAAACGGCATTGTCCCAACCGCTGAGTTGCAGCAAAATAATTGGTATATCAGATAGGTATTACCGTAAGATCAGTAATAATTACATTACTACATTTCAAAATACAAATAAAAAGATAACATATATACATTATTGATAAAACAAAAATAACTTTGTAATTATATTTGGCGTTTGCACTCTTAGTTTCAGAGAAGTCAAACTTGCAAGCACTTGCAATTACATTTAGTCATTTAGCAGACACTCTTATCCAGTGCATTACAGTAAGTACAGGGACATTCCCTTTAAGGCAAGTAGGGTGGAGTGCCTCACTCAAGGACATAACTTCACCCCAATTAAAAAGTATCATTGCATTGTACAGATGTGCTGGATTGAAAGCTGGCAGGCCTGGAGCAGGGTGTTCTCACTAGGGCTGTCCCTGACTAAGATTTTCTTTGGTCAACTAAGACGCGACTTAAACGCCTGAAAAACGACTAATAGAAATTTGAAGCAATTTTTTTGTTGTTGACTCAATGGCTGCTGACATTGCAGATTCAGCTGCTAATAGCCTACTAATAATAAGACTCGTATCACCAGTCCTGTTGTAACCGAATGCCGATGGTATTTAGTATCTCTTACAGTGTAGCCTACTACAAATTAAAAATATTTTTTGTTTAACATGCAAATCATGTTTTTTTTAAAATATATTTTTCAACCCAGCGCGTTTAGCATGAGCAAAGTAGGGCTAGGCCAACTTACATTTTTCAGGTGGTAGGCTACATCATGACGTCGAACTATGAAAAATAAACCGTTGTTGGCAGAGTTTGCATTCAGCGTTTTTCGAGTCACCCGGTACTTTGTAAATGTACTTTAATGAAATGCTGCCATACCACAGATTTCTTTGCCATTTTGGCTAATAACACCGACAAACCAATACCAAATACCAAAACAAAGCGCAGATTAACGAAAGGGAAAACAGTGACACCTTTTCTTTTTAAATTATATATTTTTTGAGTTGCTTTATTTGTCTTAAATAATATAATCTACAATTTCTGAGGAACATTTAGTTAATTCAGCAATGGTGACACAAGCGGGAATCAGATCACTGCCATACGGCAGCTCGACTACAAAAATCTTAGTCGACCAAGAGCATATCGACCAGAAAATCGACTAGTCGACTGAGTGGGGACAAACCTAGTTCTCACCCACTCTATCTCTGAAGCCCACACACACACCCATCCATGTCCACAACTCACTGTTTCATTGTGTCTCAGATGCAATGGACCAGTTGGAGCAGAGGGTAAACGAGTTCTTTGTCAACGCTAAGAAAAACAAGCCCGAGTGGAGGGAGGAACAGATGGAGGTGATCAAGAAGGTACCTGGCCTCATTAACCTACACCACACACACACACACACACTCCTGAAACACATGGGCAGACCGCTCTGGAATGCTGTGTTAACACCATTTTGAAGCCGTGAAAAGCTGTTGACACTGATGTTATACCAATAAATATTCTACTGTCGTAAACGCGCGATGACGCGTTCCGATGACTGTCATTATTTATAGCTGCTGCTGTGTCTCCCTCCTCCAGGACTATTATAAAGCCTTGGAAGATGCAGATGAAAAAGTACAGCTGGCCAATCAGATTTATGATCTGGTAAGGGGGAAAGTTGGTGTTTCCGCTGGATGTTGTTAGTTGCACGGGTCACGTGTGTGGACGTAGTCGGTACAGATGCACGAGAGGCACTCTCGCAGTCCAGAGATGCTCTGTTTCACGGGATGAATGGGATTTCTCAAAGCCACGACCATGCTCCCCTCTCCATTCTCTGCAGTGTGTCCTTCAGCCCACTAGGCGGCAGTACAGCACCGCAAACAACCGAGCACGTCTCAGCCGGTCATGCATTTCATCCGTTGCGTGTTGCCTGGGGGGGTGGGGGGCTGGATGTGTGAGTGTGAGTCAGGGTGGGGGGGCTGCACTGAGCGCTGACGGGGGCTGTGCTGTGGTCACAGGTGGACCGTCACCTGAGGAAGCTGGACCAGGAGCTGGCCAAGTTCAAGATGGAGCTGGAGGCCGACAACGCCGGCATCACCGAGATCCTGGAGAGACGTGAGTGGCACCTGTCAATCACCCCCGCCCGAGCCCCGCCCGAGCCCCGCCCTCACCTGGACCTTCCCCCCGCCCTCGGCCGGCTGTCACCCTCCCTATTGGACCGAGCGGAGTTCCGGACTCGCTGTGGGCCTTGTGCTCTGGGTGAAAAGGGGTGGGGGTGTCGGTGTGTGGATATGTGCACCTCCGCTAGGGGGCGGTGTTGGTCTCACAATCCCTCACTTGGTGCCTTGACACCCCTCTTATGACTGAACAGTCCACTCCAGATCTCTCCCACCCCTGACTCCAGCACTCCCTTCCCTGTTATGTCTGCCTGTCCATGGAGAAAACACTGGCTCACTGGAACGACTGCAAAGAAGTGCAGAAAAACAGATGGATGATTATTGTGTCCCTCTCCCCCCGACAGGTTCCCTAGAGATGGACAGTCCCTCTCAGCCGGTCAACAACCACCACGTCCACTCACACACCACAGTGGAAAGTAAGAACACACATCCGCAAAGTCTACACACACACACATACAGACGGGGTCATCAGGCTGGACCCTGTCTTTTCTACTGCCTTCAGACATGGGGGTCGTGCTGTTTTTCGATAGATACATATTAGATAGCCAGGCTTATCAAGCGCTGTCATGTCTGTGTGTGTGTGTGTGTGTGTGACAGAGAGGAAATACACGACGCCAACACACCACACCACAGAACACGTCCCTGAGAAGAAGTTCAAATCTGAAGCCCTGCTCTCCACCCTCACATCAGACGGCTCCAAGGAGAACACGCCAGGTGAAGCCCCGTTCACACCGACTGCACTGGCTGGGCTCACTTCAGCTCACACTCTGTGTCACTGACTCACTGGCTTCCTTGTTTTTTCCTGTCCACCCCCTCACCCCCCCCTTCTCTCTCTCTCGCCCCCCCCCCCCCCCCCCCCCCAGGCTGCCGCACCAACAGCACGTCCTCAGCCACGAACAACGTGTACAGTGTGAACTCGGGGCAGCCCCTGGCCTCCTACAACCTCAGCTCTCTGTCCAGCGGGGCCGGGGCCGGGGCCGGGGCCATCACCATGGCAGCAGCACAGGCCGTGCAGGCCACCGCACAGGTAACACGCACACGCACACACATACCTGACTGGTGCTGCTCAACGCAGGACAGGGTTTTTTCTTTGGGAGCTTTAAGCTGTTGTACCCATTCATACTGTGCGCGTGCATGTGTCCCAGATGAAGGAGGGCAGGAGGACGTCCAGTCTGAAGGCCAGCTACGAGGCCATCAAGAACAGCGACTTCCAGCTGAACCGGGAGTTCTCCCTGTCCCGGGACGCGGCCGGCTACTCCTCCTCCGCCCTGGCCAACACCCTCACCCAGACCCTCGCCCCCGCCACCGCCTCCTCCGACTCCCGCGGGGGCGGCCGCAAGACCAAGTAAGACGCGCCGCGCACACGATGATATACTGTATACATGCTCTCACACACACGCGCGCGCCAGCTCGCTCGGAGGCCCACCCGGGTGACTCTGAAGGCATCATAGCACGATGGTGCCACTAAGTGTCACCACATTGTGAGTTATCCCTGAAGTCAGTCTGCTGATGCTCGTGATCCCCCTATCCGGCACAGGGCACCCGCCTTGTGGTGTCACACCCCGTCGTTTCAGGCGACGCTGTCGGAAACGCCCGTAGACGCTTCCAAACAGCGAGGACCGATCCATAAAGGTCCGTCTTCACTCTCGTCTGACCCCTCTGTCTCTCTCTTTGTCTCTCTCTGTCTCTCTCTCTATGTCTCTCTCTCTCTTTGTCTCTCTCTGTCTCTCTGTCTCTCTCTCTCGTCCCGTCTGCAGAGGCAGCACCAAGTCTTCCAACCACCAGTCGTCCTCCTCGTCCTCGTCCTCCTCGCTGTCCTCCTGCTCCTCGTCCTCGGCCCTGGCCCAGGAGCTGTCCCAGCAGGCCTCAGCGCTGCCCGAGGCCGACACCAACAGCCAGGTGGACTGGAACTACGACCCCAACGAGCCCCGCTACTGCATCTGCAACCAGGTACACGGTTACTGGAGAGTGTGCGCACGCGCGCACACACACACTCGCGCTCACACACACTCAGGCTGACTGCCACGTGTACATACACACAAACACACCCCTGTCACTCTGACAGACCTGCGTGTTCACTAAAAGAGCCTCACTCCTTTTCCAGGTGTCTTATGGAGAGATGGTGGGCTGTGATAACCAGGATGTAAGTACCAGTTTACCTTCATCCAGAACTTGATCAGAGGGACGGCAGGAGTAGAACAACAGGTCCAGTTGTGTACTGCTGGTGGTGAGAGCCAGGCTGACGGTGTGTGTGTGTGTGTGTTCCCACAGTGCCCCATCGAGTGGTTCCACTACGGCTGCGTGGGGCTGACGGAAGCCCCCAAGGGGAAGTGGTACTGCCCCCAGTGCACTGTCGCCATGAAGAGGAGAGGGAGCCGCCACAAATGAGACCCCCTCCCCCCCCGCGTCCAGGACCCTGCCCCACACACACACACACACACACACTCCCTGCAGACTCCCTCAGACCCCCCCCCTTCCATCTCCTAATTAACTGCCACTAAACCCCCCCCCCACACACACACACACACACTCCACCCCGTCACTAGAGCGGACCTGCGGCGGACACGGAGGAGACTCGTCTGCCTGTGTGACCTTTCATAGAGGTCAGGGGTCACTCAGGGTCAAACCCTTTTGGTTTTTGGAAGAGGTTTGGATGGAGGAAAAACAGCACAGGAAAGAATTCCTCATACTCCTCTCCCTGCATAAATAAGGAATGGTGAACTCTTGTGCCCGCCATCGACCAGTCACCCCCCCCTCCCACAATGACACGCCCTCATCAGAATTGGATTGCTCGCCTTTTCTTCTGTGACAGAGGGTCACACCCACCCTCCTGCTTCCACGCATGGTCGCAAGAACTGCTCATCAGAGGAAGCTGTCGCGAGGGCGCAAATGATTATTTGGCCTGGGAAATGTAGTCCACGGGTGCTTGTTGGACTACAAATCCCAGGCTTTCGATTTTGAACTCTAAACCATGTTGAAATGTAACTTTGACTTTGACCACGGTGTTTGTGTTCATGATGACTGGGATGGAGACGCCGGTAACGTGTTCCACTGTCCGTGTGTGACTGAGTCCCCATTGAGTCTCTTAAAAACTAGTTTTCTGAATATACAGTATAAGAACAAAGTCATAAGTGAAGCTGGTATGTGGATGTGTGTGTGTGTGTGTACCGTGCGTGTGAGTATGTGTTTGTGTGTACGTGCGTGTATGTGTCACTAGTCATTCTGCACTGAAATGGTGTGTACAAGTTTCCAGAGATGTAGAAAAAAAACTCAATAAAATGATCAAATTCTTTTGATAAATGTTGCTGGCCTTGTACGTTTTTGCACCGAACCGTTTTTGGATGCAATGTTCTATGAGCATTGTTAAATGATTTTGTATTTGTTCCAGGTTCGTTTGGTAATGAAGTGCTCGTTTCATTATTACGAACAATCCTGTACCTTTTTAATTCACCTGTTACTGATTGCGGTTGTGCGGGAATCTGACTTGGGCCAGCATAAGGACACGTACATTTGAACGTTTTAGTAATTTCGTCGTGGATTTTTAGGGTTTTTACAATTTATATATATTTTTTCGTGTTTGGACCCTGTTGCCGTCAACGGAAATCAACACAATTCAAACTACCAGTTTATTTTATGTAACAGGCGGAGATGTGTGCCACAAATAGCAGAGAACACCAGTGTTCCACCAGACACAGGAATGAAGAGGGGGGCAGGTCTCGACCCCCTACAGAGAAGGCATGTGTGCGAATTTAGACCGCTCCGTGTGTCGTGTGGAATTTAAAAACTCGTTTCGGTGCGAGAACCAAAAGCGCTCCTCAGCTACGCTGACAAAGCTTGCATGATCCCTGCTCAAATTCCCTTGTTCTTCCTCCATTGGAGCGCCCGTATGAAAAGCAGCAGCCCTGTGCGTGCACTGTAATCCAGCAGTCCTCGAGGAGAGGAAGCGTCTGTTTACTTTTTCTTTGGATTAACCCAAACCAGGTGGACTCGCCTCCGCGCACACAGGCGAGCTCTTCAGTAGTTAGAGAACCTCTCTTATCGTTTATTGCAGGGCGGGCTTCTGGTTGTGGAGTTATTTCTATAACTTCTGTTTCATGTGTAACGGGAGACTTTGTGCGCTGGTTCAAGGAGAGGAATGGGATAGTTTTCTGACAGCGCGGATGAGCGCAGTGTGTGATCTCGGTCATGAGGTCCGTTATTCGAGTGTTTTTCAACTACCTTTTTTACTCTTTCGGGTAAAGAGAAACAACATTGTAACCCGGCCCGCCACGACTTGCTGAAAGGACACGATAGCTTCTGTGTTAAAGGTTAGACGTTGGAGCGTATATTTCCCGTGGATTTTAAAGCGCCCAGTCTTTCTCTAGAATTCTTGAAGTGCGTGTTTGGCCAAGTCTAACCTCTTCCTACCCGTCTAATGGGTCGGGAGAGTGGCCAGTGGTTTGAGTGGGATGCAGGGACGTAAACACCGTTTAATGTTATGCCTTGTGCCAATAGCCAACAAAGTTCTGAGAGAAGCGGGGATGTTCCTCTGGCGCTTGTGGACGCTGCGCCGTAGGTATTGCTCTGGGCCGTTGTTGCTTTTGGGGGTAGCGGTATGTCTCTTCTACCAGACCCTGGTGGTCGCGCGGAGCCGGTTCAAGTCCAGCCAACCCGCTTGTGATGAGCGCAACAAGTCAGAGATGATGGACACGAAAAAAGCCTTTGATGAACAACTGATGCAGGAACCGCAGCGGATTATTGCCGCTCTGGAGGCTTTGCAGAGAGAACGAGAGGTGAGAAGCCTATATCTGATCATAAGTACTGCGGTCTGCAGGCTTTGTTTTTTATGTACTTTATGGTTTATCTGGTATTATTAAGCTTGATCAGAACGTAGCCTACAATTTAGTTGAATTTCACTTTTTAGTCATCCTGCTCCCTCTCTCAATCTCTTACCCACTCATTAACTTTAATGAGCAACAACATCCGGAAGCTCATTCTTGGACGATGAACATGTAGGCTAGTTAACTGCAGGACTTATTTGAATTTCCGTTCATTTTAAACCCCGGACATTTGTTTAATGGGTTTTGTTCCTGCTTGTGTTATTGTTTAGGTATTTTTAGACACTGGTCCAAAAGCTGAATGTCCATTGGTTAAAGCCACACGTGCGTGTGATGCAGACAAAATGGGAAAGCGGGTTTACTTTATGTCCTTTAAGTAGTCCCCGAACGTATGATTGGCACTTGTATGGACTAATCAGGACCAGGTTGCATATACATTTTCCTTGGCCTTTAGTGCCGTGGCAGTGGCTGCCAATCCAAGTGTTTCCAGATATAAATATTCAGTCATGAATCAATGCTGAGAATCTCTTCCCTTGACAACTCAGGAAACCTCTCTGTATAATAGCAGCTGACTTATTGACACTTACATTAATATCAACGCTAAACTTAATATCCTAAATGTAAACAAATAAGGCTGCACCTACCTTCTCAAATGTGCACGTCTGAGCCGCAAGCGCGTCGCCTCGCTTGACCTCAGACCCCTGTTCAAATGAGTTCTCTGCTATGACAAAACCGTGTACTTTGTCTGTGTGAGTGTGTATGTGATACCGACTCATTGTTGCCGTGCGGATAGTAATCCCTCGCGCGTTTGTGTTTCAAGAGGGTGTTCTGGGGACTGTCAGCTGGCCGAGATCAGCTGCTCAAGAAACGGCAGGTCACTCGAAAGCTCTCTGGTTACCATCTGCTCCTAACAACGGATACCCGGTCACTTATTCGAGAATAACCGCCTATTATGGGATGGCTGTTGAAAACAGGGCCTTGACTGGAGCCCATCTTTATTTTGGGATACGTGACTCGTAATCTCTAGAGAGAAGGACGGCGTTCAGAGAGCGAGAGGAAAAAATAGACAAGAAAGAGGGCAAGAAGAGAGGAGGAGGACAAGTGTTGAGGGAGATAAAGGGGGATGGGGAAGAAGGAGTGGTGATGGCGTTGAGAAGGGCCCTAGCTGTGCTAAGTCCATCATAACATTGATAGCCACCAGAGACATCAGTTTGGGCTTCCTCACACCTCAAGTGTGTGCTTCATGTCCGACACGTTCAACTGAACACCCACAGTAACACGTGCTATGGTGTCTTGAACATAGTTTTATAGGTTAGAGCTATTAAAAGTGAAATACATTCCCCTCGGTGTGTGTGTGTTTGTGGTTTGTGACTGCGTGGGACCCGTCCTGTTGAAGAAGATATGTGGCAGTTCTTGGAGAGAGCGGTGGAGCTGGTCTGTTTGATGGCGTGTCTTCAAGCTGTAGCTACCACGGCCATGTCACTTCTGCCAGCTCGGCATCTTCATTGGCATGTCTCCAATGACTGCTTTTGACTTGAAGCATACGAATGAGGAGCTATGTCTTGGCTTGAAAGTCTGACGTTCAAATGGCGTCTTTACCTCTGTGTGTGTGTGTGTGTGTGTGTGTGTGTGTGTGTGTGTGTGTGTGTGGGAGTGTGAGAGTGACTGGCTGTTAAAGTGTGAGGATGTTTGTTGATCCCTGCATGGCAAGAGGGAGGCAGCTCTGTAAGTGACAGCGGCGTTAGAGGAGAGGAGCTAAAGTGTTAGATCGAGGGGAGACGTAACCTGAACCGTAGCTCTTTAGTCCTCCTGGGGCTCCGCTATAGCCCCAGACTGACACCTTTCAGACCAGGGCCAAAGACCGGGGGGGCCAGAGGACACGAGCAGGGGACAGAAGCCGGGGGGGGGGGGAGAGGAGAGGACTCGACTGCATGTGTGTGTGAAGCGTGTTCCACATGGACCACCACGTCTGCCAGGAAGATCTGGAACCACATTAGCCAGTTTGACAACAATTGGCTGGAAGTGTGTGTGTGTGTGTGTGTGTGTGACAGAGAGAGTTCCATGCATGTGACCAGTCAGCCAGACTCTCTAAGCCAACCGGAGGGTCACGGTCGGCCAGGACGTTAGGATGTGACGGGCACTCCCTCTGCTTTGTCCCAGGATGAACCCTGACTCCCTGACTTCCTGTCCTCAGTCCTCCATGCTCTGGTTTAAAGAGAGAGCTAGGTCCAGCACAAAGCAGAGAGAGAGAGCCACTTGCTGTTGACCTACTGGAGGGTGAGAGCCTGTATCACTGTCGAAGAGCACAGAGGTAAGAGGTTGTCAAGAAGGGAAGCCCTATTTTAGACAGAGCACCCGGCCAGATGGTGGAGCTCATGCCCGCTGATGTGTAAATGACCTTACGGTGCTTTATGGGTGCTTCGTGTGATCCTTTGTCGGGGTCATGCTCACTCCGACAGCCCTCGCTCGCGTCTTTCCCCGGTCGCCATTGTAAACGCGTGATACCCGCACGCTCGACCGACCGTCGGTATGCTAAGAAGTCGGCCGCCGTGTTTGTGGGTACCTCGCAAGGGTTCATGCTTTGTGTCAGCTGGGTTACTTAGACGGTTGTGTGTGAAGGAGGGAACAAAAAGTAGGCCTGCGTTTCGTGCGCAGATTTGTGCTTCAGGTTGTTTTTGTTCTACCGAGGGAGCACTTTACGACTATCCGCAAAACGGATTGCATTTCCAGAGCGATCCTCTACAAATTCTTAACATGACGTCTCATTCTATGGATGGAATTGGTGCACTTTTATGGGGAAATGTATTTTCCAGACTCGACTCGGTGTGTTTCTGGTGGATATAGGGCCTTGTCGGGTGCATGAGTCATAGTGTGGTTCGGCTATAGTGGACGTGTGTGTATTTATATCCACGGAGCCGCGACACAGACCTCTAGCTGTGGAGCCAGTGGTAACACAACGCCACGTCCTGTCACTGACTCGGAGGCAGAAGAAGGTACAGATGGACAGGCTGTCAGAGAAAGAGAGCGAGAGAGAGAGAAAGAGAGCGAGAGAGAGAGAGAGAGAGAGAGAGAGAGAGAGAGAGAGAGAGAGAGAAACAGAGCGAGAGAGAGAGAGAGAGAGAGAGAGAGAGAGAAACACAGCAAACTGTAAAAAGAGCTGGAGGGCCATGGAGGTTAAGTCCGAGGCATATTTGGAGCTGGGAGAGGTTGAGGGGGAAGGGTGCGAGAGTTGGGGGGGGGGGGGGGGAAGCCAGCGTACACTGCGAAAGCAAAGAAACGAGAAAAGGATGGAGGAACGAGAGAGGGAGAAGGGGAAGAGGAGGAGAGACGGGCCTGTGTGTGACAAAGCGTAGAGAGCGCGAGAGAGAAAGGAGGAAAGTGATCCTTGCCAGCTCTGTGGGCAGTTACCAAGCAGAGCAACAACATGGTTTGCATGGCCAAGCAGGCCCTCCAGCCCTCCAGAATACTAACAGGGGAGCAGAGCAGGGCAGAGGGGGGCTGTGGGGCTGGGGGGGTGTTGGGGGCAGTTGGAGCCGGGACTGGGAAGACTGGACTGGGGGCAGTCTCCCTCTCATCTACTCCACTCTCCTCTATTCCTCTCCTATCTCCCTCACCCCTTCCGCACCCCAACATCTACCCCTCCCTCCCTCTCTCGGTTTCAGCCGGCCCCGGAGCTGAAACTTTCACGCATTTATTTTCTTTTTCTCTTTTTCTTTCTCCCCCACACTGGAAAAAAGACGGCCAGGCCAGTTAACCCTGCGCATTCCTCCTCTCTGCACGGATGGGGGAGAAAACACATGGTAGCTCTTCACAAGCGCCTCACCTCAACGTTTACAACCAGCTCCCATTTAACCCCAGACTAGACGTTTCGGGGGGGAGGGGGTGGGTTCCTGGTTTTCACTGGAAAACCCACCTTTGTAACTCCATCCTCCACCCCATGTAGCAACAAGTCACCAGGAGCTATTGTACCGCCAACGCTAGTTAGCATGGCACTAGCTTACACCCTCCACCGCACACGGCAGTGGAGCGTGGAGCCTTGCTCACCCCGCGGAGGGCCAACTGTCGCCGGTTAAGGTGAGACGTCCGCGGACGCCGTGTTTTGGATGGCTGGGGACTTGAGGCAGAGCTCTGGGTTGAGGCCAGATCCCGGTCTGAGGACTGGTGACATTCCTCAAACGCTGCTGTGACGTCTCCACGCCACTCCCCTGTAGCAGGAAGGTCCTGGCAGTGTGGAGCGGGGCATGGCTTGGCAGCACACCCTGTTCAGACTCATGGAATCACTCATGGACATGGCAAACTGTAACAGGAGGTGTGTGTGTGTGTGTGAGAGAGAGAGAGAGTGATACCTACTAATGTGGGCCGTGGTGGTGTGTATCTGTTACGGGTTGGCAGGGCCAAAGTTCACAATGCTTAGGGACTGGATCGGGGGTGGAGCTGGAAGGGGTGGGGGTGGAGGGTGAAGATACCACAGCCTATTTATAACCCAGCCCTCCCTGTTACTGTAATCCCCCTCCCCCTGCCCCCTCCTAGGCCACACCCCTGCCACTGTCTCATGGGCTCCATGTCAGTCACAGGGTCGTCATGGTGATGGAGGAAGTGCCTGGGTCGTTTCTTCCCAAGATGATGTCAGCCCACAGTGGAGGGATTCCAATGAGCTCCAGTTCTTAACATTATCCTTTTATTACAGAGTTTGTTTCACATGTCCAGCTTTGATAACTTCAGTGTTTTCATCTCAGTCGATCAATCACTGGGCAACTTCAAATATAAAACCTTCTCTTAAAACAGCAACACACAGCATACTCTTACAAATAGGTTTACCTTTATGTAGCGTTAAAGCGTTTCTTTATGTTTAATACTCTCATTCCACTCATTCAAATTCACAAAACGTGCAATTTATCCCAGTTACCTGACATTGTGTAACGTACGATCGACTACCCTGACTATTTTGTGCCACGAAAATGCATTTTGCCTGTCAAATTAGCTACAAGCTAGCTAGAGTTATTGCCTGTATCACAGCTTATGCTGCAGCTATAGACTAGGGCCGACCTGCGAGATCAATATCAAGCTCATTTCCCCCTCTGGCGTTTCTCCCACTGCCAAAAAGAACCACAGTGTTTGTGTTTAATATCTCCCCCCCCCCCCCTCCCCACACACACACACAGATGAAATTCCAGCGAGCAGTACCCGATCTATACATGATTGCATTTCGATCTTATTAAGGGAGTATTATTCTAATATCTCAAACTGGTCGCTGGGTGCCGGTTTTCTGTGAACTCCTTTTTTGACTTTCTCTGTGCACCTCTCTGTGCATCTCTCTGTGCATTTCTGTCTCTCTCTCTCTCTCTCTTTCTCACCATTTATCTCTCCCCCTCCCGTTCTCTCCTGTCTTTGTGCTAAAAGTGGTGCCGTGGGGAAGAAAGAAGGAGGGATGAGGGAGTTTACTTGTTATTGCTGAGAAAACGAGAGAGCGAGAGACGTCTGTTGGCCGGGGTCCCATTTGGACGGCCTCGTAATGAAATAATAATGTTTGCGTCTCTGAACTTGGCCACGGCAGGCTGGCAGGCCCCAGAACTGAGCACTGAGGAATAATTGCATGTTTGAGATGAGTATCTGGGCCCGAAGAGAGAGGGGGGAGGAGGGGAGGAGGAGGGGAGGGGCTGGAGCCGGTTACAGGGCATTGTGACGCCCCCCCCCACCCACCCACCCAACCTCCCGATCCTTGATGTGGCTCTGTCTGCCTCCACATGGAAACATTTACCCGGCTACGCCACACTACTCAGAGGAGGAGGGAAAGAGGGACTGAGCGGGGGGGAAATGAAGAAGAGCGGATTGCATGGAATTGCAAAGAGAGAGAGAGAGAGAGAGAGAGAGAGAGCAGGGGGAGCAGTGCTGAAAGGGGACGAGTAAAAGAGCGGGGATCAACGAGAGGACAGATAGAAAAATAAAGAGAGAAATTGACACGGGGGGGGGGGGGGAGGGGGGAAATGTTACAGTCCCACCGCTCGGGGTTGATTTAATGAAGACCTGTCTCTGAGGAATGAGCCCCCCTGTAACAGCCCACAGCCCGCCCACCCGCGCCCCTCGCCACCATCAATCCCTCTTTCAATCCCCCATCTCCATCCATCAGCCTCCGTCTCCCTCTCTGTCTGTCCCCTCACCTCCCTCTCTATCCTCCGTCCATTCCTCTCTCCATCCGTCTTCCTGTCTATCCTCATTCCATCTCCTTCTCCCCCCCCCCCCGCCCTTCCCAGCCCAGACAGTGTGATCCCGGTGTTGCTCCAGCTCTGCTCGGCACAGTGTAAACCCCAGCGCCTTTCATGTGTCGTCGCCCCCCTCTCCCTCTGGCTGATGGCTCCCAGGCACCTCAGGCCTTCATTCCTTCTGCACCCCACCCACCCACCCAGCCCTCCCTCCCTCCCTCCCTCCCTCTGTCTCTCTGTCCCACACACGCGGAGGCCTCCGCGGGATAAGGGAAAGCTTTGCCTTTTTTCGCTTCCTCCCGACGGTGAGATCACCAGGGGGGAGGCGTCCGGATGGACGCCGGCTCGTGCGATAGCGGGAGAGGAGACCTCAAAGCGCTCCAAGTCATAACGTTCCCCCCCCCCTCTTCCCTCCTCCTCTCCCCCCCAGGCGGAAGGCTCCAGTTGGAGGCAGCGTGCGGTGGTGTTGACGGGCCGGCGCGGGGCCACCGACACGGAGGTTCAGCTGTACCAGCGGGTGCTGGAGCAGAGGGACTACGAGGTCAGCCTGGCCCGCTACGCCGAGACCAGCGGGACCCTGCGGGCACGCCATGGTGAGGGGGGGGGGGGGATTGAGAAACCGAAGCGAGCCAAAGGGCTGGTGGAAGACATCGGGAGGGCGAGTGAGCGGAAGGCCTGGGGGGGGGGGGGGGGGAGAGAGAGAGGGTGGAGGGATAGGAGCAGACATACCCCAAGGGACGGAGGGAGGGAGGGAGGGAGGGAGGGAGGGAGGGAGGGAGGGAGGGAGGGAGGGAGGGAGGGAGGGAGGGAGGGAGGGAGGGAGGGAGGGAGGGAGGGAGGGAGGGAGGGAGGGAGGGAGGGAGGGAGGGAGGGAGGGAGGGAGGGAGAGATTGTGGTGGGCAACAGAGGAAAAGAGTAGAATAGGAAGTGTAAGGGAGAGGAATGAGAGGGTGGAGGGATAGGAGCAGACATGGGAGGAGAGAGAGAGAGGGCCCATGGTGATGTGGAGCACATGGTAACACTCTGTAAACACAGTCGTTGAAGGTGGGGGTATGAAGCTCTCACAAACACAGGCTCATTTTCGCTACCGGTAATGAAAAGCGGGGTTCAGGGTACAATGTACAATGGCTTCATTGACTCGTGTTGTGGCGGCACACACACACACACACACACTCGCCCTCAACTGATGTAGTTTGTGTTTAGTACCACTGGTGACAGTTAGTCCCAGTAAGTTTTGCATGCGAGCAAAGTAACAGGCGTGTGTGTGTGTGAGAGAATGTTCAGCAGGTGGGCGAGAGGGAGGGGCTGTAGGGTGAAAGGGTTAACTGTCTCAGGGTCTGGTCTCAGCCCCCGCCTTGTTCACAGAACCGCTTTTACGATCCCAGGGCCCCCCTGACCCTTGACCCCCTGGCTCCTCCAAACCCCATCACATATCTGATCAGCCAATCGCATGAGCATCTTGCAGGTGTGACAGAGTGAGTAATACACAAGGATACGCACACCGACAAGACCAACTCACCTGAAACAACAGAGGGAATGATGGGGATCGATCCTGTCAGCTCGCTGGACCTTGCGTCACATGGGGCAGTCTGACCAGAAGGAGGGAGGGCCTGGGGTGGGTGCAGGGTCAAGGGGGGGGGGGGGCGGCAAAGAGGGGTAGAGGGGCTCTGGAACTAAAGAGCAGTTGTTTGACATGCGTGTCGCTGATTCTGTGTCGCTAAGATAAGGGACACTGTGTGGGTGCATGCAGGAGGAGGGTGTGTGTTGGTGTGTGTGTGTGTGAGAATACACTGGTGTAGAACGCCTGTGTGTGTGTTTGTGAGAGAGAGCGTACATGCTACACGTTTACGGTCCAGACTCAGAACCAATCCAGTGTCTGTCTGGTCTGCGACGGATGATTGACAGCTGTTGTTGGCTGACCACACTGGGGGGAGAGGGGAGGGGGGGGAGACATGATCAAACAGCCCCCCCCCTCCCCCTCTTTCAGGCCATCGGGTAAACAAAGGGGGGCAGGACATAATGACTTGACCAGAGGGAACACCTGTGCCTCGTTGGATAGTCTGAGTCCGTTCAACAGGTTCTCTACCCACATCAGAGCCCCTTGTTTCTGTGTGACAGCAACAACATCACCCCCTCCCTCACCCCCCACCCCACCCCTCGAGCCACCAGGAAAACGGATCGGCCCCATTTACGGGACATCCTCGTCGGCAGAGCAGGGAACGTTCTGGAATGGCGGTTGCGGTTCCTGGAACAACGGGGTCTTGAACAGATCTTGAGCTTGATGACCTCTAATTGCTTTAGAGAGCTGTTGTTTGTAGCAGAGGCATCAGATTAGACGGTGCCAGTTCATTTCCTGTTGATGTACACACCAGGCGCCCCAAACAGAGGAGAAAGAGAGGGAGGGAGAGAGAGAGAGAGAGAGATATGGAGAGAGAGATGGAGAGAGAGAGAAAGAGAGATGGAGAGAGAGAGAGAGAGAGAGAGAGATGGAGAGAGAGAGAGATGGAGAGAGAGAGAGAGACAGGGAGGGAGGGAGGGAGGGAGGGAGGGAGGGAGGGAGGGAGGGAGGGAGGGAGGGAGGGAGGGAGGGAGGGAGAGAGAGAGAGAGAGAGGGAGGGAGGGAGGGAGGGAGGGAGGGAGGGAGGGAGAGAGGGAGGGAGGGAGGGAGGGAGGGAGGGAGGGAGGGAGGGAGGGAGGGAGGGAGGGAGGGAGGGAGGGAGGGAGAGAGAGAGAGAGAGAGAGAGAGAGAGAGAGAGAGAGAGAAATAGAGAGAGAGAGAGAGAGAGAGAGAGAGAGAGAGAGAGAGAGAGGGAGAGAAATAGAGAGAGAGAGAGAGAGAGAGGGAGAGAAATAGAGAGAGATAGAAATTGTTCTCCCGGGCATGTTTATATTTCCAACAGACGTTCCACTGTTGGGAATGGCCTCTTAGTTAAAAGCTCTGTTTTCCCTCAGCATCCACACACTCACTCCCACGACAGACCGGGCCCAAGGCAGCCCTGAGACTGGGGACCGTCGCCCATGGCCAGCCTCTCTATCATTCTTTATGTCTATGCCTCTCTCTATGTCTCTCTCTATGTCTCTCTCTCCCTCTATGTCTCCCTCTGGTCTCTCTCTCTTGCTCTCGTCTGTCCTTCTCGTGTCGTTTTTTGGTCTCTGTAAAAAAAAGACACACGCGCAGGTAACTGTATCCTGCTGTCATGGGGATTGTTAGGAACCCTCGCTCTTATTCTCCCTGCTGCAGCACACACACACACACACACACCCAGAGCACAGGCCAAAAGCACCAGCACGCTTCCTCCCTCAGCCACGGGTGGAGACCAGATGTTTCCCACCCTGCGTCTCGCCCTGTTTGTCTCTCTCTCTCTCTCTCTCTCTCTTACTTTCCCTCTCTTTTCGAAATCTCTCCCTCCCTCCATCTCTCATTCTCTCTCTTATTTTTCTCAGTTTTATTCTCTCGCTCTCTCACACACACAAACACACACACAACATATTATTCTCTTCCTCAGTCCAGGCGTCTGCGTGCTTTATGTTGCTGCCGGTTACAGAATCACAGTGTGTGTTTCTTGTAAGTCGAGGCTCCAGGAGGATTCTGTTGTTTGTGATGTACAGATCGGTCTGCTTTGATTTCATATTGACACAGCTGGGAGGGGTCTCCAGGTTTGGATACTTCCCTCCCGGCTATAGAACCATATTTGGTTAAAGCTTCGTATATTTATACAAGATGCTTACCAATCTCTCATTCCTCTCCCCTTCACTTCCTCTTCTTCTCTTTTCTGTCGCCCACCACAATCTCTCTCTCTCTCTCTCTCTCTCTCTCTCTCTCTCTCTCTCTCTCTCTCTCTCTCTCTCTCTCTCTCTCTCTCTCTCTCTCTCTCTCTCTCTCTCTCTCTCTCTCTCTCCCCCTCCCAGATGGTCGAGAGTGGACCGTGCTCCTCTGTCTCAGTGGATCAGAGAAGAGCTGTCTGAGAAAAGTCTCCTTCTCCCGCCTGCTCCCCCACCAGAGGGTAAGACCAGCTCCCCATCCTCCACCTCCCCCCCTCCCTCGCCCCCTCCCTCGCCCCCTCCCTCCGCTTCCTTTCCCACCAGCGGCTAAGACCAAAAATCTGCTCCCTCCTCCCTCCTCACCCCCCCCCCCCCAGGTCAACATGATCCCCCTGCTAGCGGAGGCCTTCTCTGCGGAGGGACCCTGCCGTCTTGGGGACGCCCAGCGGACGCCAGGTGAGTCCGGCTCTCCAGCGGTCGGCGTTTGCACCCAGGCCCAACCACGGTCTGTTTAGTCTGTGCTCCGTTTAGTCTGTGCTCCGTTTAGTCTGTGCTCCGTTCAGTCTGTGCTACGTTCAGTCTGTGCTCCGTTTAGTCGGTGCTCCGTCTGGTGTGAACACAGTCTGGGGTCATTAGAGCTACTTAACTGCTACGTGTCTCTCACCGTCTTCCCTCTCAGGGAGTCTAGGTCTGTTTGTGTTGCTCATCATACACATAGTATTGAATAGAATACAGTATCGATGAAGAATATAGTAGTCCGTATACACCATGGAAACCACGGTGTGTACCTCCACACACACGTGAATGGTGAAAAACCTTTCTATAGAAAAGCTATAGAACACATTTAATGACAGAATGCTTATTATGTCCCTCTTTCTCTGTGATCCACTCAAAACAGATAGATGAGTCTCAAAAAGGTTTCTTGAAAGAGAGTGATAATGGCTCTTTTTCTATGGACCAGTTCTGCTTGTTTATTATCCCAGGGGTGAACGGCAGGTCTTGCTTGGGATGGTTAGTGCTAAGCAAGAAATAGCCTTTTGATTATCAGGATACAATGTACCCCCCCCCCCACACACACA
>NC_140367.1:11015000-11120000 GCF_054491055.1 Hypomesus nipponensis
ACTTCGCAGTAGGGAGTCGATGGAGGATGTCAGTGATTGGATTCACGGGTACTTCCTCCAGATTGGTCAGATTGGACGGGAAGCTTGTGTAGTAGTTTCCTGAGAGTGTGTGTTCCCACAAGCTGTGTGTGTGTGTGTGTGTGTTTGTTGGGCAGCTTCATCCCTCAGCTCCTCCCGGCCACAGGCGTCCCCAGGCTGACCACCCCCCGCCCGCCGGGGCAGAGCATTCTGGGAGGACACCTCGTCTGCCCGCGCTGCTGGATGGGATCCGCTCCTACTACGGCCAGAGGAACCAGTGAGAAGCTCACTCGCTCACTCATTACATTTCACATTGAGTCATTTTAGCAGAGGCTCTGATCCAAAGCGACTTACAGTGAGTACAGGGACATTCTCCCCGAGTCGAGTAGGGGGAAGTGCCTTGCCCAAGGACACAATTGTCGCTCACAGACACGTCACTCTCAATCGACGTCCTTTCCCGCTTACGCGTGAACAATCAGTCTGTGGCGTCAATCAGGCCTCCGGAGGTAGTCCACCCCTGGCTCCTGCAGGTAGATGCTGACCCTAGCGGGAGACATTGACCCCACACAGAGGCAGGGATACTGAGGAGGAGTCCAGCGACCCAACACAACGCTGTGTCAGTGTGCAGCATGGCAGATGTGTCCGTTTGTCCGTGTGTCCCACAGGACTGACGCCACAGGGACGCGTAACGAGGAGCCAGGAGTCCAGGACCTGCCCGGAGACAGAGGTTAGACGCTTCTTATTGGCCGGACAAAAGCTAGACTCCTTCTGCTTATTGTCTTCTGGTGCGTTCTACAGGAAGCTGAGCGGAGCACACACTGCAGCTTGTTGTCTGTTTCATGGTGAGAGTGGTGAGAGGATCTGTTGGGAGTGGAGGCCTGCCAGGTGTGTGTGTGTGTGTCTGTATGTGTCTGTATGTGTGTGTGTGTGTGTGTGTGTCTGTGTGTGTATGTGTGTAATGATAAAATAGAGCCTTCACTTGGCTTGTACACCACATGTGTAGACCTCAGGGTACTGCTATTAACATTCCTGGGTGTGTGTGTGTGAGTGTGTGTGTGTGTGTTCGACATGATGTTCAGGTTCCTGTGAGTGATTAACAGTTCTGCTCCCTGCGCCGCAAATTACATAGTTGTGTGTGATATGTTGTGTGAATCTGCTTCACTTTAATCTCTTTGATTGAAGATAATGGGCATCCCACGCCTCCACATAGACAAACACACACACACTCACACACACACACTGCTACAGTATGGTGCCAAAGTACAGTAACTATCTTACCGTTTATACAGATTGTGGAAAATAATTATTTATTTCCCTCCCTCCCTCCCCCTCCCTCCCCCCCGTTCCCCCAGATGGCTGTGGGGACCCCCACCTCAGACAGCTGTACACAGACCCCCTCCTCACCCTGAGCCCCCCCTTTAGCCCCGGGGTGAAGGTGTACCGGGCCGAGGTCCCCTTCGACGTGGTGACGCTCCGCATCCGTCCCCAGCCCGCCGGCCGCTCCTGCCGCGTCCACCTGGACGAACACGGAGGACCGAGGTCACACACACCCCCCCCCACTCCCTCCCCCATCCCCTGTGACCTTTCACCCCTAACCATGGAGCCTGGCCTTGTTTGGCTGCAGCTCCCACTGTTTAGCAGACTGTGTGTGCGTGTGTGTGTGTGTGTGTGTGTGTGTGTGTGTGCGCAATGGAGAAATTCCTGATTTGGGTCAGCGTTGGTGTGTGCGTACAGCGTGTCTGTCTGTGTGTGTGTCTGTCTGTGTGTGTGTGTGTAAGGAAATGATTTGTATATTTCCCTCTCCTTCCCATGTCAGCACCACAGAGTCAAGCCAATCCCTGATTAGCGCCTGTTTTACTCAATAGCGCTGATGTCAGAGGATCGACCTCTGTTAGCCCCCCCCCACCCCCCCACCCCCCCCTTCCACACACACACCACAAACATTCTACACACACACACGATCACATGCCAACTGCAAAGAATGACTTCTGGCATTACTGTTGGGGATTAATACATAAGCCCCTTTGCCCTTTGTCACCAATATGATGGTGTGTGTGTCTGTCTGTGTGTCTGTGTGTGTGTATGCCTGTGTGTGTGTGTGTGTGTGTGTGAGTGTCTGTGTGTGTGTCGGAGCTTATCTATCATGTCTAGCCCTCATCCTCTTTTGCCATGTTTCTGAGAAGCTCCTCTGATCTCCCTCCACAGGACGGCCAACTACCCCGTCGGCCTTGGCAACAGCCGAATCAACATCCTGGTGACGGACGAGGCCGCGACCGAGTCTGGGCCGCCCGTTGTCATGGCGATATACACCCTGCACATGTACCGCGAGAGCCGGCCCAGCCTGCCCATGTTTGGGGAGCATGTGACCTGCGGCTTTGTGCAGGTACTGTAGCCGTGCGCACACACGCACACACACACACTAACACACTAACACCACCAGCCCTCAAACGGAATAGGCCAACATACTGGACAGGCTTTTCCATGTATTTATTGTTTTACATCTGTCTGTCTGGCTCTCTCTGCCTTTCTCTCCTTCTTGAGTCTTTCTTTCTAATATTGATTGATGTGCCTTCAAGGTTGTGAATGTGGAAATGATTTGTTATTTGATATATTTTTGACCCATGGCGAATGTTCCGCGCCACACAGAGCTACATTTGAGAGAGTTCTTGTTGTTGTGAGGTGTTAGGGTTAGGGTTAACCTACGGCCTGAGACCGCGCACAACCAGAAGTCCACTATTCCCAGCCAGTGCCATCCAGAACGAGGCAGAATCGACGCTTTTCAATCTGTGGTGGGAGGAAGTGCCGGTGGATTTACGGGCCCTGGCGCGCCAACGACCCTCGACCGCACGCACGTATGCGGAAAGCGAACAAATGAGCTCGCTCTGCAGGGAAACGTTGTTTGCCTCATCAGCCTTTTGGTTTGAGGGCTTCGCTGGCGGGTCTCTTACCGGGTGTTGCGGCCGGGCCTGGTTGATGGTTGGGTCGCTTCCTGTGTCAGGGGCTGTCATTGAGCACGGTTAGTTTGCCTGGAGTTGTGGTTAGGGGTTACAGATTGTGCATACTCCATTCTCAAGCCTTCGTCCAGGGACAGAGAGAGATGTTTAGGGGTGTGGGGGTGTGGTGGTGTTGAGGGTGAAGAAAACAGAACATAATTGATCTCTTAGTAAGCTCTGGGTCAATCCCTCTCGATCATTTGCTGCTGTTGTGCAGATGTTTTGAGCAAATCTCACCCTTACTTGACCCATCGATTTGTCCCCATGTGTGCATGCACACAGACACTCTCTGTATCTCTCTCTTACTCTCTCTCTCTCTCTCTTTCTCTCTCTCTCTCTCTCTCTCTCTCTCTCTCTCTCTCTCTCTCTCTCTCTCTCTCTCTCTCTCTCTCGCTCTCTCTCTCTGTCTCTCTCTCAGTTATACTATATAGCTGCACACTGAACATGTCCCATAGTAATTGTGTGTGTGTGTGGTATGCTAGCTATGTGGCCTGGGTGTGGGAGTGTACGTGCAGCCCTCCTCCCCAGATCCTCCTCAGGGTCACAAAGACATGTCTAGTGTAGCCTACCCTGCTCACCCACCCCAACCCTGTCCACCAAGCCTAGCCCCAACCCTGTCCACCAAGCCTAGCTCCAACCCTGTCCACCAAGCCTAGCCCCAACCCTGTCCACCAAGCCTAGCCCCAACCCTGTCCACCAAGCCTCGCCCCAACCCTGTCCACCAAGCCTAGCCCCAACCCTGTCCACCAAGCCTAGCCCCAACCCTGTCCACCAAGCCTAACACGAACCCACTTCGCTGTACCTTGCACGTCCATTCTGAACCCCTGCCCATTACCCCGTTGTATGCTGAAGTTCCTCGTACATTCACTCTCTCTCACACACACAGCTGGTGACCTCCTTAGCGGGGTACTGGGGGGGGGGGGCACAGGTGGTGTGTTGAGCACATCATAAGAATGGGGTTGTCATGGTTTGTTCCAAATGCACACACGCGCCCACACACAATGTCTGTCGAGTTTCAGGGCAAGGCGATCCCACGGCCGTGCAGGGTCATAGGTGTGTGTTGCGTGTATCGGACGAGTTCCATCCTTTGTTTCACAGGCTTGTAGTGACGGCATCCATCAAGGCCTCTGATTTCCGAAAGCGATCGCAGATGATCATGATTACTACGGCCATGAACCATGAAGACTTCATTCTTTCCAGTGGTACTGTCAATGGAGCAAACACACACATATTTGTTCGTGACACGGCTGAACGTGCATGCCCACATACACACCGACGCATGTACGAACACACGGGATACTTCGAAACATGCACACACACACCGACACACACACAAACGACGCTTCCGTGCTCAGACTCAGTTAGATGGACCCAGTCACGGCCGGCCAATTAACCAAGCTGGCTGTGGAAAACCATTAACCAAAGCCAGGCAGGGCAAGGTGGCATACTGAAGTAGGAATGCTTTTGAAGCATGAATTCAATTCTATTATCATTATTGACCTGTTTTTTTTCCCCCTCATTAAAACACGTGTATTTGTTTCTCAAGGACACTTCAATTCCTCATTTGTATGTATTGGTGCAGAATGTCTTGTGTAGCCTGTGTCACGTTGATTGTGTTCAACTGTGCTGTCTGCCACAAGGGCTTGAGAGTCTTGAGTCATCGTGGGAAATTTGGACGGTTCGGTTACGGCTGTGTTTCTGCTCAAAGGGTCCGTGTTTCATAACCAAATCTTTAAGGACAGAACGTTTGATTGAGACATTGGCTTGGTGTTCCTCTGCGCTGGGTTTTGGTTCATCCAGAGCCCAGCTCCACGTGTGTCCATCTGTTGGAGTGGTTAATTTCTTATCTCTCTCTCTTTCTCTCTCTCTCTCTCTCTCTCTCTCTCTCTCTCTCTCTCTCTCTCTCTCTCTCTCTCTCTCTCTCTCTCTCTCTCTCTCTCTCTCTCTCTCTCTCTGTCTCTCTCTCTCTCTGTCTCTCTGTCTCCCTCTCTGTCTCTCTCTCTCTCACACACAAACTCTCTTCACACATCCAAGGACATACCACAGTTCTTCACCTTGATCCCTATGAGAAAGCAGTCACGCTGGCCTTTACAGATGTGCTGGCTCACTCTCCTGTCTGATGCAACCCTTTATCACACACACACCCACACACACACACAGACAGGCTACTTACATGAATAGCTGACAGTTGACTTTCACAGTTGCACAACACAAAGTCGGGTGTCTGTGGCGGTGCTGTGCTTATTAGAGTGTTCCCTGCTCTGCTCTTCTCTAGGTGATGTTGGGTTCTCTAGCTGAACACTGTTTACACCGCAATCTGGGATCCTGTGCCGCATTGCCAGCTCTCCGTTCTGTCCTGTTCTCTGTGTGTGTGTGTGTGCACGCGGACCCCCTGCTGTTCGTCTGCCGGACATCTGTCCTCAGTGCCGGGCCGGGGTACGACCCCGCGAGAGCAAACAAGCGACACTCACCCTTGTCTATCCTTCCGCCAGCCTTCCTTCCCGCCGCTCGCTCTTACCTCTGACCTCCCTCCCTCCCTCCCTCAATCCCTCAATCCCCCTCTCCTCTCCGTCTGTGGGTCACCGGGAGAGCGAGAGAGTTTGTACACCCATCCTTCGTGGGGGGTACTCCAGGGGCTGGGCAGTGTGTGTGTGTGTGTGTGTGTGTGTGTGTAGGGGGAGAGGGGGAGGAGGGGGGGGGGGGAGAACAAGGCTTCTATTCATGCTGTGTGGGAGTCTATTGAAGTGCTATCATGTGAGCGCCCTCAACTGCTCTGGTAATATCAACAGGCTGTCCAACGCTACCGCCTGGTTTGATCTGGCTAGAGCTGGCGATCACAGGTGCAGGCTGGCACACTTGGCTCGTCTGGCTGGCCGCTCCGTTTGCTGCTTAGTTGGCTGGCGGTGTGATTGAGTGGCTGACTGGTTTGCCGGGACAGGTGACTCATTGGGACTTGTCCGTGTCCCTCTCCTTGTCCTACTGCGGGGTCTCCTGCGCCCCCCCCACCCCCCCCCCCCCCGCTAGGAGCAGGTTTCTCAGGTTTGGGCAAACTGGCCAGAGCAGGATGGGGGGGGGGGGGGGGGGGCATGGGCAGGGCGGGGCGGGGCAGAGGGCTCAGCACAGAGGCCGGCCCCTTTGAAGAGCTGCAGCTGTGAATTCCTCGGGACGGTGAAAAGCCTCCCCTCGGCAGCCCAGCGCAGACACACAGAAGCAGCCTCTGTTGCACCCTGCCTCCCCCGAACCCTCATCCTCCATCCACCTCTCCATCTCTCTCTCTTGTCTCTCTCTCTCTCGCTCTCTCCCTCTCTTTCTCTCCCTCTCTCTCTCTCTCTCTCTCTCTCTCTCTCTCTCACTCTCTCTCACTCTCTCTCACTCTCTCTCTCTCTCTCTCTCTCTCTCTCTCTATCTCTCTCTCTCTCTCTGTCTCTCTTTACCTCTCAACTTGTCTCCTCCATGTTACCATTCAAGAAGGGGTGTGTGGGGTGTGGGTGGGGTGTGGGTGACGCGAGGAGAGAGGATCGGTCCACAGACGGGCTCATCCTAGCCTCTCGTTAGGCCAACAGACCAATCCACATGAACGTGCCCCCCCCCCCCCGCCAGGTGTGTTTGATCCTGGGAGGTCATGTGGAGAGGATGGCGGAGGATCCGCCCTCTCGCAAGGGGGAAAAAAATGGTTCATTAAGTGGTCACGGAGGTTCTCTTATCTCCGTGAGAGGGAGGTTTTGGGGGGCAGGTGTGTGTGTGTGTGTGGGGGGGGGGAGTTGGGTAAACGGGAGAAGATTAGAACAGGACTCCTCTGTCTCTGTGTGTTCCAATACTCAGCCCCGGACGAGTTCATCCCTACAGATTGTTCCTCTTTTTTATCTCCCCCCCCGCCCTCCTCTTTAATTCTGTCTCAGATGTGTGGGTTCATGTTTTTCAGTCAGGCGTCGACAGTACGGAGCCTGGATGGTATGATTGAGTCTGATTGGTGGGGCAGTCGGCCAACTGCTTTCATCTCTCAGAGATCTCTGCCGTGGACGACACACATGCTGTTTGCTTTAGGGAGGCACACACACACACACACACACACACACACAGGCACAAACACACACTCTCTGTCTGGGTCCATGAGAATCATTCCAGTGAGGAGCTGTGGTTCCTCATGACAAAGAGCACATGGCCTCAGATCAGCATATGAACCCAGAGAGGGGGGTCTGTGGAGAGGAGAGGAGGAACGGAGGGTCGAGGGGAGGGTGAGAGGGAGAGAGATAGAAGGGAGGGCAGGAAGGTAAGAGGAAGGGAGGTGAGCACAACCTGGCGTGGGGGTTGTTTTAGGTCTCAAGAGCCTACTTCAGTGCGTTGTTAAACCCCCCCCCCCCCCCTTTACCCCCCTCACTAACTATTCCCCCCTTGTTCTTCCCCTCTGTTCCCTCTCTCCCTCGCGTACCGCATGGCCGCGAAGGCGTCCTCCCGTTCCGGAATATTCCGGAAGTAGGTAGATAGGATCGTGCGAGCTCTCTTCTCAGCGTGACGGGGGTTGAGTCTCCCTGGGTGAGCTGTGCTTCTAGGTTGCAGGCCGTAGGAACATCGTGTCTGGGAAAGCTGTGAAAACAACTTTCACGTTATGATGTGTGAGAGGGGATTTTAGTTGGCAGTCAAATAATAGGTTTCTAAAGTGCCCCTGTGACACACGTTATCACATAGAGAAACACACTCTCGCTACAGAGTCCATTTAACTGATACTCAGAAACAAACATACACACAAACTCTGTACTTGGGGAGCTGCTGGGTTGTGTTTGGCTGTGTGGTGTGTTGTTGAGGGCAATCACACTTCAACTGAAGTATCTTTATGCTTATGATCACTCTCTTCCTGTTGTCCATCACACACACACACTCCCAGACACATACAGAGACAGACACATACACAGTCTGGCATGGTTAATCCAGAGGGGTCTATTGTGATCAGCGAGGGGTATATCTTGTGAACCACCGGTTCTCCAGAACCAATCAGAACTTGGCTCGGTCTACGCCGGATTCTACTGATTTTGAAACCAAAACCCTGTAAACCACGGGACGTCTGGTACATCTGTTTAGTGCGTGCATGCGCACATGTGTGTGTGGATTCTCTCAAAACTCGAGAACAGCCTAAGACAAACAAATTCAGCCAGACGTACTTCATCGCGGTCTCACTTGTCTCCATCCAGTTCTCTGCAGTAACCGCTAAAGCCGAAATTCCTTGTAATTATGACTGTTCAAGTTGAGTATATATATTTTTTTTTGGGGGGGGGGGAGCTTCTACACCCCCCCCCCCCCCCCTAACACGCTCTAACCAGTACAAATTTCTGGTTGTTGAGGTCTTGGCCGGGGCGAGAAGAGGCTGGAGTGCCCCTGCGCTGTGCCGAGCAAAGCCTCCCTCTCACACGAGCACGAGCGAGGGGGGAAAGGAGAAAATCCCCCCCCCCCCCCCCGCCCCGTTTGCTTGCGCCCGTTGACCGCAACTAAAGCGCGGCGCAGTTTCTACCGTGGAAAAACAAGCTGGGGCATACGGGAGGCCTCCCGGATCTTAATAACAGGAGCCCTCGGACTCACACACACACACACACACGTACTCCATCCTACCCCCCCCCCCCAGTCTGTTTTCACTGTGATTGCGCATATGATTAATGTAACTCAAGGCTTATGGGAGCCCATACGAGCAGGTCCTGTACTTACAGAGTGCCTGCCATGTTCTCTCCGCCACAGCACGTAACCAAGGAGCTGGTGTCCCAGCGGGCGGGCAGAGGGGGGCCGGAGAGGTTTCCGGAGGCTTGGCTCCGTTAAAAACCCACCAATCAGAGGTTAAGTGGTTCCTGCCGCTCTTGTTTTGCGGTGGATTGTGAGAGAGAGGGGGGGGGGGGGTAATTATCCTCACATTCCACGAGCTACAGCCAGGACCGCGTCCCGCCAGTCACTTCTGGTTCGGACAACAAGGTTGACACCGTCACTTAGATGCTACGTCACTCCTGAACGGAGGGGTCCCATCTCTGATTGGCTACTGATGGGCTCTTCTAAATGAAATGTACCAAATCACCTTTTTTTCCATGCTGGTTTTGTCATCGTCTGTTTCTCATCTCTTTGTCTCGTTCTTTCTTTCTCTCTATCTCTTTCACCCCCTTCTCCCTTTTCAATTGATCTTGCTTTCCCACTTCCAGTTCAACAACATCTGCTAACAACCGCTCGTCTAGTGTGTCTTCCAGGTCAGGCTCAATTACTGACCTGGATCTGAATCCGAGGAACCCATTCTCTCTCTCTCTCTCTCTCTCTCTCTCTCTCTCTCTCTCTCTCTCTCTCTCTCTCTCTCTCTCTCTCTCTCTCTCTCTCTCTCTCTCTCTCGCTCTCTCTCTTTCTTTCTTTCTTTCTTTCTTTCTTTCTTTCTTTCTTTCTTTCTTTCTTTCTTTCTTTCTTTCTTTCTCTCTCTCTCTCTCTCTCTCTCTCTCTGTCTCAATTATTTCAGCCTCTCTTTCCACCTCTTCTCTGTTTGTCTCTCCATCCATCTCACTCACTCCGTCTCGGTCAATGTTCCCCCCCATCCTAACGGCCTCATGCTAATGGCCCCATGCTAACGGCGCCATGCTATCGTTAGCCGCTCGCGCGCTGATGAGCTTAACACAGGGCCCACAGGGTAGCGCGCTCCCCTCTCGCTTCCGCTCCTGGGTTCTCTCTCTCTCTACCCCGCGCCAGTTTGACGTCAGGCAGCCAAGACTGCAGTCCTCGCGTCGACCGACCGTATGGTTTAAACATCCTTGACGTAACCGCAGCGGTCGTTACTAACCCCTAGCGACCACGTCTGATGTGCTTCTAGCAGGCTCTAACCGGCTCTGTCTCCTGAATGGAATACTCTCTCTCTCCAGGAGGTAGACGGGGGAAACTGCAGTCTTTTCAGACAAACTGGTGTCGTAGAGAAGAGAACTCTGGGAAACGAGATTAGTGGAACATACTAGACATGTGTTCCTCCACTTTAAACCACCTTGGTTTGCAACCTCGGTTTGCAGCCTATGGGCATGGAGCGGTGATTGTGATGTAGAAGCACGCACATGTTTGAAGTGGATCTTATGGATCCAATAGATTCCTCCTTCTTTCATTTTTGGGGCCTGGGCCAAAACCTGTGTGTGTTTCTGTCTGAACACACACACACACACACTCTCAGTCTCAGGTCTATTTTCAATAGAGTCTTTATATGACTCTCCACGAAGAGGTCCTCTCGTCTTGGAACTGTCTAGTGCATTCCAGTGGGATGCACAGCAGCGCTGTATCCACGTGTGTGTGTGTGTGTATCGAGTTGCGCCGGCCCTTTCTGTAGCTGTGGACACGGTGCGTGGGCCCCAGAGGGGGGAGAGAGGTGAGGCCCTGTCAGTTTGGACCTGTGTTCATTTCCTCCGCGTGTAATTGGGAACCTCTTATCTGACAGCCGGGCCACTTCAACTTCCAAAGCTTTATTGTACCGACGCCCTTTGACTGCACGTGTGTGTGTGTGTCATGTCGTCTTTTGTCATGTGCACAGTGTGTAATCTGTAGTAGGCGGAGGTCGCTCGCTCTCTCTCTCTCTCTCATATGGTTGAGGCGGTGTAGTCATGTCTTGAGGTGTTCACGTCATGCAGGGTAGCCTCTGCTCTGGTCATGTTCCCCATCACAACAATCAGATGATGCCTGTCAAACACCCTTACATTCACCATCTCATCGCTTCCCACATTTAATTTGAGCCGGCTGATAAATTGCACCCATCTGCGAGTGATTGAGTGATGCGTGTGCGTTGGTGCGTTCGTATGAACTCGTTGATTTGTTTTGCTGTAGTGTGTGTCGGTGTCTGGTGGTGTTTTCCGCTAGCTTTGCGACAGGAATATCTCCATGATTTTCCCTCTCAGACTCACACTTTTGTGACAGCCAATGGGGTTCCTCTCTTCATCTCTCCCTTTCCCCTGTGGCCCTGGGATTACAGTGACACACACACACACACACTTATGGACACAGGCTCACAGGGGCTTAATTGTCCAGACTGTATTGACTGTAAGTCTCTCAGTGAGCTTGTTTGGAGGTCCCATGTGAATATGAATAATATACTTACATGGGACAAACTCATATTATTTCGGAGTTGTTCTGAGTCAGTCTCTGCTGTCTGTTTCATGCGCTCTGCTCTTTCTCTTTCTCTCCCCTTCCAGTCTGGAAACTCTTCTCACGCTTGTGAGCAAAATCAGATATCCCCTCAAGAAATGTAACAACATTTCTCCAAGAATTCCTAAAAGAAATCCGGTCAGCCCGTCGACATGATGTGAAATAAAGTTTCAAGGCCTCGCACTGTGGGAGGAAAGAAAACAATGCACAAGCCAGGTAGCTTCTCTCTCTCTCTCATCCCCCCCCCTCCCTCTCTCTTTTTCTTTCTGTCTCTCTTTTTCACTCGCTCTTCTTCTCTCTGTCTTGTTTCCTCTCTCTCCCTCTCTCTTTTTCTTTGTGGATGTCTAACTCCGTCTCTGTTACTTTCTCTGGCTGTCCAGTCTTCCTGGACTCAAGTCAGAGAAGCGCCCGGAGCCTGTGGCCTATAGAAGTTCAGCCACCTGCATGTCCGTCCTATACAGGATTACACCCTATAGCATTTGACTTAATCCTATCACCGGGCAGATTACGCGAAATGCTGCTTTAACCTTAACTCCAACAGCTCAAGCTGCTACAACAGCTAAGTATTGTCCACCAGTGCCTGGAGAGGAGATTACAGAGAAGGCTTAAAGTGGCTTGACACGGGCACCCGGACTAGGCCAGGGTTTAAGGATATCTGATCTGGATCAATTGAGTCAACAACTTTGCTTCCTGGAGACAAATTCAAAGCAGCCAGCTTTCGCACAGAGCACATGTTACTAAAGCACTACATGTGTGTGACATCCCACTAATTGCAGTTGTTGAAATGACATTTTTTTTTCCCCAGCCGATGGAGTTGGCCTTGGGAAGTCAGTCGGGCTGAGCGACACTTGGTGCTAAACAGCCAATTTTCATAACTTCGATCTCCATCATTTTGACACGTTTCAGCAAGACAATGCGTTTGCGCCTATTTGACTTACAATGACTCTTTACTAACAGAAAGCCCCCAAGATGTCTGTCTGCAGTCCTCGTGGTACCTGTTTGAAGAACCAGTAGATGTGTGTTCTGGACAACCTTGTGGAGTGCACAGATCCATTTCAGATCTGTCTAGTGCTTGTTTGAATGACCTGGCTTTTAACAACATTTTCCACAACTCTTTAGCATTTCACGTTGAGCAAGAGTTCTTTGGATTAAATCAGGAATGATGACTTTTAATACTCAAATCGACAAATAACAACCAGTGGACCCCTCCCATCCCCCTCTCTTCTCTCCTAAGAACCCTGGGATGGACTCTGGAGTGTTGTTTTCGACCAGTACAGTACAGACTTAAGTCGACAGTCTCAATGCTTTATGCCTGTACTATACTGTGTAGGTTTCTGGGACTCTCAAATAACCACTGGACTGGGATTTCAGAAGGGGCAGAAATTCCGAGCTTTACAGTGTAAACGCCCCGAAGGACTTCTCCCTTCCTCAGTCCGTATATATTTTTCCTGCATGGTTTCCAGGGATACTCCAGCCCTCTTCAACAGCCGCCAGCCTCCACTGAGAGGAGAGATTGACCTGCAGGGGCGTAAGCAGGGGTGTGTGTGTGTGTGTGTGTGTGGGGGGGGGGGACTTTTAGCTAGCTTTATTTTATCCTGATTAAGATAAATCACCAACGTCCCGAGGCAAGTTATTGTCAGAGGAGTGCTCAGGGTGTAAGTTACGTGTGACTTTGCACGTGTGTGTGTGTGTGCATCTTCACATGCCTTGCACCTTTTTTAGTTGAGTGGTGTGGAAGGATCATTTATAATCCTCAAATACCCCCCCCCCCCTACCCCTTTCCCATCACCAGTGTTTACACCCCACACGGGAGAGACCAGATCCCCTCTGGTAAAACACAGCACAGCCCCCAGATTCCTGTCCTCTTGCCCCGTTGTACCGTTCCGACAAACTCATCTTTGGATCTTTCAAACCAGTTCCTCCCTGGAGGTGAGCAGAGGAGGCACCAGGGCGTGGATCAATGTCATCAGACCCAGTTCTGGTCTCGGAAGTTTGTATAATCAGACCAGGTTCTGGTCCTGGAAGTGTGTCTATTAAGTCCCGGAGGTGTGGGGACAGCAGACGTATGTCAGTGCTCCAGCAAAGCCAGGGAGCAGCTCCTTAACGAGACTACCAGACTCAACCACAAGCTGCTATGATCTAATAGACCCTGTGGACGGATTACACACGCTTTGTGTGTGCGCGTGTGTTGGGGGGGGGGGAGGGGAGCGTAGCGAGTCATTTGACCTGGCTAAATGAGTTCAGCTCTTTGACCAAGGTGGATTACTGTACTGTTGGAGTAGCATACGCACAAACATACACACAAACAAACACACAGACACACGCAGACACACACAGACTCACCAAGATTTCATCAGCGAGGCTACATCAGGGAAGGAAGGCTTGCGCCGTCGTAGTCCTCGTCGGGGAATGAATTTCAAGACGGGTGACAACCAAGAGTAGACTTTAGCGAGTCGTTCAAGGTTGGTGGTAGAGAGGGAGAGAGAGAGACAGAGGGAAAGAGAGAGAGAGAGAGAGAGAGAGAGAGAGAGGGAGAGAAGGAGAGAGAGAGAGAAGGAATGGAGGGGAACAGAAGGAGCGCAGCCGCCTCTCTCAGGTTCTAATTATAAGCGGGGCTCTTTATCCCTTTTTTTTTTTTTTTTTTTTCGTGGCAGCGTGATTGAAAGAGCGGAGCGAGGGATGAGGGAGGAGATGATGAAAGGAGGCGGCGGGGCGGTCGGGCGGCACCCTTGGACCGCCCGCCTCCCCCCCCCCCCCACCTTCCCCCATCCCTGTGTTTGCCTGTGTACACTGTGCACAGGTATGAACAAGAAAATCCCTGTTAAGTTGTCTTGTGGCACTTTGTTGAGAGCTGCGCCGTCGGTGTGAGGAATGTGGTGTGGACGCGCGAAGCCCCTCGGAGGAAAGTACGGTGTGTGTGTGTGGGGCGCGCGTACATGTGCGTGAGACCGACGAGAGACTGTGTGCGTGCGTGTCCTCGCCGAGTGCGAGTGCGTGCGTACCGCGAGGTGTATATGCGTGTCGTTAGGGAGTGGGAGTGTGTGTGCGTGCGGGATGTTCAGTCGCGGGGTTGCGGGGGGGGGGGGCGGCTTCTCTGTAGTCCGGGCCAGACGCGACGGCTCCCACGGGACCCCGGTTACACAGCCGCCCGCTGTCTGTCATTGGTCGGTCAGGTTTGTTTGACCCCTGACCCCTGACCTCTCACCTCCTGCCCGGGCTCACCAGCGGAGAGGGTCAGTGCGCCCGCCGCCACTGCGCTTTGATAGGAGAAGAAAGGGGCGGGGGGGGAAGAAGAAAGGAGGAAAGAAGTGAAAGAGGCCAAAAGGGAGGGGGGGGAAGTGTCATGGTGACTCCAGTCTGTGACGCATCTCGTGACCTTTCTCAGAGAGCTGGCGCTGTAGACACAACTTTATATTCTGTCTTGCCGAAAAGAGACTCTTTCGGACACCTTTTGACATTGCCGGAAAGTTAAGTTGCCGGAAAGTTCGGGGCATTTAGGGATTCGGCGGGGGGGGGGGGGTGGGGGGGGCGGTGAAGAGCAAAAAAACGGACGGAAAGGAGGGATGAGTGTGAAGTGAAAGAGATGGGGGGGGGGAACGACTAGAAGTGAGGTATGGAGAGGAGGAGGAGAGAGAGAAGGTGATGACTCGGCAGTCTGCGAGCCTGGTTCTCTAAAAGAGAGGAAAACCACCACCACCATCATCATCATCATCATCAACCTCAACACACTGTCTCACACTTTGCATATAGTTGTCAAGTCTCTGGTCATAAATCTAGCCGGAACGGCGATTGGTGTAGCTGTGAATTCTTCCATTGTGACCGCATGGCTTTGTGGTGGCACACAATGTATCAGAGATGACATCCACTCAACATGTATCTTTGTGGTACACACACACACACACACACACACACACTTCAGCATTCCAATATGACTGACCAGCACCAACATCTTGTTTGCTTTTTCTTCTCCCCGTGTCTATGCAGGACTGCGGCCTGGTGGTGCAGCCCGGTCAACCCTGTGGACTGCAGCCCTTCCCTTCCCAGCCCACAGCGCCAGGCGAGCCCCAGGCTTCATCTCGGCCCTGTGCTTCCGGGGACGTTCCAGGTGCACATCTCTCGGGTTCCTTAAACTGTTTCCAGAGCAGATGTTGACATGGAGTCCTGCTGGGTGTGTGTGTGTTAGCTTGCCAGGCGATGTGGCTGGGTTTTAGCCATGCTGACACACTCCGGGCCTTTGATTTAGAGGCTGAGAGTGAGAGGTCAGGCCGAGTTGTAAAAACTCAATATCCCACCCCACAGGGAAGGAATAAATGTCAGCAGACTGTGTGTTGTGTTTGTGTGTGTGTGTGTGTGTGTCGGAGGGGGGGGGGGGTGGTGTAGTGTGAGCATGTGTGGGGTGTGTGCGTGTTAGGAAAGTGAGTTACTACCGCCACTCTGGGGACGTCTGAGAGTAAGAGTTGTTCTTAAAGCTTGCATTGTCGAGGGAGTGTTTGAGAGCGGGAGGAATGAAGACAGGTTTTTAGTTTCTTGTCCGTCCGTCCTAATCCGTCCAGCGATCTCTGCTTCCTAACCCTCTGCCTCTGTTGCCTCACCTCTCCCTCCTCAGGTCGCTGGGTGGTCCCCTGCCTCAGCTGTGCCGACAACCGCACCTGTGATTGGAGAGAGGTCGCCTGGCAACCAGAAGGCTGCTACCACCCTTTGTTGGACCGGCCCCAGCTGCAGGGCTGCATGACGGACAGGAAGGTGAGCCTATCACGGCGGTGGTCGTGGGATGCAGGGGTTAATGTCTTTATGAAAATACGAATTATTTTCATGGGAGCATAATTGTGCCGTTGTTAAAGGAAGAATCGAGACTTGGAACTCTGGGGCCTGGTGTAGCGTAGCGTTAGCCTCGAGCTTTAGCTCTCTCAAGCTCCACCGCTCCACAACCAGACACTGTACCTGCTCTGCCGGGGCAACGGTTAGCCTATCGGCTAACAGTAAGTATGAGCCATGAAGAAGAGATCTAGCCGTCGCTAGTGAGGGATGGTTAATATGTTCCAACTGCGTGAGACCTGGTGTGTGTGTGTGTGTGTCTGTGTGTGTGTGTTGGAAACAGACTGAGTAGAGTCCAATGGAAATGATGAAGGAGCCAGCTGTACTGTACCAGCTGCCCATATTGTGCTTGGTCAGCAAAGATGTGGGTAATGGTGTGTGTGAAAAGACTACATTAACCAACATGCATCTGGCCCAAAGATGGGTTGCAGAAATAAGTGTTTAATATGGGCTCGTGTTCATGCTTCCAGCAAGCAGAGGTAAAATGACATCTTTCTTTTCTGTTTACTCTGTATCCCTCCCTCCCTCCCTCACCCCTCCCTCCTTCCCTCCTTCCCTCCTTCCCTCCCTCCATCTCTCACCCTTTCTCTTTTCCTCCCTCCTGGCTTCTGGAAATGTGTTATGTCGCTGCTTACTCAGAACTCAGAACCATAAGCGGTGTTTAGTCTCAGCTGTGCCTGGTACAAAGCCTTTTGGGATCTGCAGTACCTTTACCCCACTGCACAGTGGAGGACATGGGGCCCGGGGAACTACGTGTTTTAGGATGACTGGGCACCACACTCCATCGGGTCAACTAGGGCTTTAGCTAAAGCGTTAGTGTTATGGACCCTTGGAGTGTGAGGGATTTGCGCTCCCCCCCCCCCCCATTCTCTCACATCAACACGTCTGTTCAAACAGGTTTTTTTGGCCCTGTTTGACATGAACAGGAGTTCTCGCCTTGAAGAGCATTTTCTTGTTGTGCTATGCTGGCTAGCCCTGTGTGTGTCTGAGACATAGACAGAGAGACAGACAGACAGACAGACAGACAGACAGACAGAGAGAGAGAGACAGAGAGAGAGAGAGAGAGAGAGAGAGAGAGAGAGAGAGAGAGAGAGAGAGAGAGAGAGAGAGAGAGAGAGAGAGAGAGAGGTAGAGAGAGAGAGAGAGAGAGAGAGAGAGAGAGAGAGAGAGAGAGAGAGAGAGAGAGAGAGAGGTAGAGAGAGAGAGAGAGAGAGAGAGAGAGTGTGGTCCATCCCGACACCAGTGGGGAGAGAGAGCTGTCGCTATACCCTCACCTATTGGCTGAGCCGGGTGCCGGAATACGGAAAGCAAAACAAAGAGCTCTCCAAGCCTGTCAGACACGCTTTAGATGAAGAGTTCTAATCAAGTCCCCAGTTGGTGGTTTGGCACCAAGCCTTCAAGCCACACAAGGAAGAAGTTACGGCCAGAACCAGACAAAATTGTTGGCTTTCAACTCGTCCAATACATTCATCCGGGCCCTTCAATCCAGAATCTGCGCTTCTCGGAAACCCGAGTTGTAAAGTTACATCACCTCCTGTAGACTCCAGAAAGGATTTTATTGGTCTTTCTTTTCAGATCAATCAAAGTTGTAGTAGCAGCAATACACTACCATTTTTGTCTTTTGTTCTGTTTCGGGGGTGCTGTCGCCCCTCTAGTTAAGGTAGATGCTGCTCATCAGGATAAACTGTCACTGTCCCAACTCCCTCCCCCCCCACCCCCCACACACAGGTGCTGTTCATCGGCGACTCCACCAACCGGGGCATGATGTACTTCCTGATGGAGAGGGTCAACGGCAGCCTGGAGGACTGGGGCAAGGCCCACGACACGCTGGTGTACTCCAACCTGAACCAGGGCCGCACGCACCTCAGCTACTCCTACTACCCCCAGTTCTGGCTGGAGAGGAGCCTCCGGCCCACCTTCCAGAGGGCTCTGGAGCAGCTCATACACAGGTGGGGGGAGGCAGGGCGGGTGGGGGGGTGCTTTTTGTTAACCTATACCCGGTATGGCGCCCCAAACATGGCCGAATTATATTAGAATCGTGTGTCGGTGTGTCCCTGTGTGTGTGTGTCCCTGTATGTATGTTCCCGCGTGTGCACGTCTACATATGTGGTGTCTAAAGGAGATATGATGGCTACCATCTGCTAGCGACGTGCCGCAGCAAACACACACACACACACAAACACACACACACACACACACGCTCCCTCTCATGGAGGAGGGACTCTAAACGTCAGCCTGGGCTCAGTGTGTATCAGGAGTCATGTCAGGAAGTGATGTACCACAGCGCGGCCTCCCAACCACTGACCTCACAGCACCTCAGATGTGGTCACAGACAGACACATGGTGCGTGTATGTGTTTGTATGTGCACCATTTGCACTAAGCTTCCCAGCTGTCTATTAAATTGAACTATGACTGCTTAACTGGTGCCGTTCAGCTGGCTTCCCTCTGAAAACATGGTACTCAAGTGTGTGTGTGTGTGTGTGTTAATTCATGCATTTATGAATTCAATTAATGTTGTGGGATTAGATTAATTAACTTGTGGCTTGTCGGTTACGTGTCTGTGGTTCATACATCAGTGTCGTGCTCACCATCATGTTTTTGACCTCCTGACCTCCCCCCTGTCCACACCCAAAGGTCGCGACCCCTGGACAACTCCCAGAGGACCGTGCTGGTCGCCGGCGGAGTCCAGTGGATGAACACCAACCACCTGAAGGTCATCAGGGAGGTGCTGGAGAGGTGCGCACCAACACACGCACACAAAACGACCCGACGCGTCAACAGGAAACGAAGCGAAATGACCAAAAACACACGCATGCACTCGCAAAGAACAAAGAAAACACACACGGGAAGCACAAAAGAGCAACGCTCACGCGCGCCAACACGCGCGGCCTGTCTGAAACCATCGATCCCTCTCTCCCTCAGTAAATGATCTGTCCCTCATCCCTTTCCTCCGTTTCTTCTCTTTGATCCTGGCACCCCCTCCCTCCCTCCCTCTCCGTCTCTCCAGGGAGGGCCTCCAGGACATCGTGGTGGTGGTCAAGTCCCTGGGCATGGGCTTCCATCTGCCCGTGGACGGCATACGCTCTCTCTCGCTGGTGAGTGTGTGTGTGTGTGTGTCCCCTCACCAGGCATGTCCGCACGCACACACACCCGCTTTCAAAGCAAGCGCTGGGAGCCGTGTGTATTTATCTGAAACATTAGCAGGTCATGGCCATAATCCACGACCTCCCAGCTCAGCTGACCTCTCAAACGGCAGCGATGGCGCACGTTCAACGACAGCAGCAGAACCGTGTTTCGGGCCAAGGTCCGATGACGACAGCGCACTGATGGATTTCGACCACTTTTTTTTGCTCCTCTCCTTCACTGATGGCTGTTGCGTTCTTGTTCCCCCCCCCCTTTTTCCCTCCGGACCTTTCAGACGGGCGTGCAGAAGCTCCACCACGAGAACGCTGACATCGTCGCCACTGCGAAGCGCTGCGGGTTCGAGGTCATCGACACCTTTGGCATCACGGCGGGCCGCTACAAGGAGTTCCTGCAGGGCCGCTGCGCGTGTCATTTCCACGAGGTAACTACCCCCCCCCCCACACACACACACACACACCTTATCTAACTGAGTCCCAGTTAGACTCTAATGTTACAGTGTGATTCCATCTGCCGTCCGTTACCCCCTCCACTTCAAACCATGACCAGGTAAATTCATGTACTGTAGCATAACGGCTAATTTGATGCAAACTTTAAGTGCTGACTGCTGAAAGCCTGCCTGTCCACAGAGTAGTCAGCCAGACCCCGGAGAGGAATGTCCGTCTGTGACCACCATCCTTTCAGTAATAACCTCGTTAGGGATGCATCCTATTTCTGGAAGCGTGCGCTCCACCGGCTTTAATAGCAGGGCCCTTGTACAGAGCTTTTAGACGCGGTGGATCACGAAGCAGAGAGGAAATGGTCTCTTGTTGTCGTCCTGATTGAGCGACATCCCCCTCTCCCCAACAACACACACACACACACACACACCCTCTCAGCATCCTGTGAAAGAGCAAACCTCCCCTACCGCCCACCGCACGCCGCCCCACCCTTCTCCCGCGAGTCCCAGAATATATTGAAAAGGGACCCGCTTGCACCCCCCCTCCCACACACACACCCTCAGCTTCCTGTGAAAGAGCAGCCTCCTTGTTTTTTATTCAGCTATAAAATTGGCCTCGGCATGGGTTAATGAGTAATTAGCAATTAGGCTGCCTTTTATTGGACCGTAAAGCGCACGTTGGTAGCATCTGGGCTCGAGGACTTGTGTGTGAAGTGGCTTTTGGAGTTTTTGATTGTGCATGTGTCCGCATGGTCGTGTGTGAATGTGTGTGTCCGCATGCGTAAATGTGTGTGTGTGTGTGTGTGTGTGTAAAATGAGTGCGCCCTCTGCCCCGTTCCTCTCCCATCCCAGTTCATATGGCTTTTAAATGACAACAGGAGGTGGCACAGAGAAGCCAGGGGAGAGAATGTGCAACAAATAAAATAATGCCTAACTGGAGCTCTGAGGAACGTCCAAAACTGTCAATGATTGACGCTGCCATGTAACCCATTGTGAAGGGAGGCTTGTTGGATAGGGATTAGATTAATGTGGTGTGGTTTCCTCAATGGGTTTTCCGCTTTAGAGCCTAGCCGAGCCCAGGGCTGTTAACTGCAATCCCCAGTCTGACTGGTGTGGAGGGACGTGCGAGGAGATGTGTGTAGTGTAGATGGGTGTAGCAGTGTGCAGATGTATGTAGATGTGTGTAGTGTAGATGGGTGTAGCAGTGTGCAGATGTATGTAGATGTGTGTAGTAGTGGCTCGATGTATATAGATGTGTGCAGCAGTAGAGGTGACATCATGCTTCTTTCTGATGATCCAAGGTGGAGAAGCTCTCGTTCTCCCAGGCTCCCCAGCACCGCAAGATGAAGATCCTCCGACTTGCCACCGACAGCGGAACTGTGACAAGTGGAACCGTAACCAGCGGAAGCGTAACCAGTGGAACCAGTGGAACCAGTGGAACCAGTGGAACCGGGCTCAGCGAGCATCCTAACCTGCAGGACCAGGACCAGTGGGCGGGGTCTAACTCCTTGTCCTATCACGTGCGAGGGGAGGTGAACCAGGTGTACTCTGAGATTCTGCTGAGCAGACTGTGCCCGAGAGACAGAGGGAACTAGACACCCTGGCACACACGTGCGTGTGTGTGTGTGCGTGTGAGCATGTGTGTGCGCGTGAGCTCATTTTCAAAGACTACAAGTTCATTCCGTCCAGGAAGTGTCTGTGTAACAGGAGAGCTGACGGGTCAGTCACAAGACAGAACCATCGCCCTCTGCCACATACACCAACTCTGATTGGCCCGCTGGGGCAGACACCCTGTCATGTGCCGTCCACGTACAGGTGGGAAGGGTTGAACAGCTGGCTGGAGCGAGGGATGGCAGACACACTGCCAACAGATGAGTGTAGCAACTGGAACGGAACAGGGAGAGATTCTTCGGTCTTAAATGAAAACCACCCTCCCTTACCAGCACAAACCGGCGATGAGAAAAGAACTCGCATTGCCGCTCAGCTGAGAGTGAAACAGTCGAGAGTGCGGCCAAAAAAAAAGCTGCACTCCTGTCATGTTGGATTTTTGATGATGTGTGTGCTTCAGGACAGGAAGAGTCCATTGTTTCTGAAGACTTAATACCTCAGTCATCCACTCTGTCTGGATACCACAAATGTATTCTATGCCAAAGATAATGTAGGACAGATTTATTCACGCTCCCTTGCTTGGGCAAAAGGTCTTATGTATGATAGTATATATTTCTCTCTATTTTTCTACAGATGTTTATCCGTGCCTATTTCATAGTAATGTTTACATGTTCATGAAGAACTTGTGGAATGTTATCAACTGTATTTATATGGCTCTCTGCAAAGATCCCTGGATCAAGTACACCAAGCTTGATGAATTGTTATTTCTAGTCACACACACAAAAAATCTTCAGAGCCCTGTTCTGGAAGAATATGATAGCAAGATGTGATATTCAATGTTCGTGAACTGAATTTTTCATTCTCAATGAAGGCTTAAAACTTGATTGCGATTGTTTCAGATTTTGAAGAATGATGCTTAACTTTTACTATTGATAAACTTTTTTCTCTGTGAATTGCACAATTTCTTTAACACCTGTTTTATTTGTTCTGGTGTTATTCCGTTTGACTATCCAATATACAAATCGATGTATTCTCACATAAAACATACATTTTCTTAATTTATTTTTCGTTTCCTTAAATCATGTTGTTTGATAAAAAATGTACAAACATAAGGTTGGAAGAGTAACCGTAGCCTACTGATGTTTCTCCCTCACCTCTCAGTTAGGAATTTATTTTTTTCCCGCAGTATGCGAGTTGACTTTTCATGAACAAAACTGGACACCACTATTTTGCTGATAGTAGATCAGTGCGCATACAAGTCAATTGTTTTATTACATTACATTTCACAATGTAGGCCAACTGCTTTGATACGAAAATGAGAAGCAATATATTTTCACTTGGAATGGAAGGCAGTGTAGCATGTACTTTTGCAGATAAATAATTTGCTCAACTTTGTCCAAGGTACAGTAGGCCTATACTGTTTAAATTACAAAATAAGATAAGAACTATAGGCTACCAATTGTGACTTCATGTAACATTACACTTTAACTTAGTTTTGAATCCAAAGGACATGGCAACCATATCTAGTTATGTACAAGCTTTTACTATTGAATTATTCAGTTACATTTATCAGTTATATTTTAAAACATTATTTGTTGATAATTGACCCAGTTTATATTTCTGTTCAAAGTGACATGTAACTTAAGGTCTGCGTATTACCGTGACTGGTCTATAGTTCATATAACTTAACTGATCAAAGCAGCCCTTCAAGGCTACATCTTACACTTTTATGTGATTCCACAGCGTGCGTAAAGCTGCTTTGACGAGCCAATAAATATTGTAAAGCTATTTGAAAAGGCGGTTTTATTTTCACGTGATGACTACAGATGGCTAATCGGGACTTTTCATTTTGTAAAGCCGACTTTAAAGGTCTTGAAAAATAAATTATTAGTAATTCTTGTTCTCAACTTCTATTTCCATTTTGAGACATTTTAACCTGTTGTTCCTTTTCCGGGAATTGTAAAGGCCTGTGGAGTTTGTGACATTTCTGCGGGGCGATAGCCCTCACCTTGCCTACCCTTGCCGCTTTCAGTTCGGTAAAATACATTCTCCACACTCACAGCCTGCCTTGTAGTTAGCCTTGTCATAGAGCACTAACTCGATGGTATTTTTTTTTATCGTTCAGGGGGAAAATTCTTTGGAATTATGTGAATAATTTGTGTTATTATTTATTTACTCTATTGAATCAATGTCTCTCAAAAACTAAGACAATAATTGATAAGAAACTTGGAATAAAGTCACATCAAATGTATTTGTATCTGACGATATTCGTGAGAAAGCCTGTGAGAGAAAATTGGTTAAAGATATAGGCCTAAAACATCTAAGAAAGCACCAATGATCATTTCTTGGCTTGCGTCCTGAGATGGATACAGTTTCAAAGAGATCCTTCCATGAGAAGTGTTCCTACCGCACTTCCCCGCATGCCAACCATTTAGCAGAGTTCTTGTCGCTCACACTGCGCCTTTTTCAGCTTAGTTTTTTTTCCCTGCGAGCCCCTGTCCAATTAGCGTATAGGGTAGCCGCGTCTGGTGAATATAAATCTATAGACGCGCCAATCGGAGCTGAGGAACGCACCACACCGTGACCAGATAGAGTAAGTTGCTTTACTCCGGGATAAAATAGTTTGTCAGCGGACAAGGACACACGCACAGGACCTTCTACACCTAAATAAATCAGGCCCGATAGGGGACGTTCGTTTTCGAGGCGCGTGTCAATCCATGGATGCCCCCGTATAATTGCTTTTCATTTTTGCACCAAGTTGAGGATTTTTTTTCTCCTGCTGGCTCCAAGCCTTTGCAACCGGACTAGTATGAGACAGAGCCGCGCGGGGAGAAAGAGCTCCATGGACATATCCAATGCGCGGACACACCAACGGCTTCTGTAGATGAGGTGGCCATGGAGAGAAGGGGCGGCTGCGGAGTACACCACATCAGCTTTCTGTCTCTCCTGCTCTTCTCCCTGTATCCTCTATGCTGCCGAGCCAGCTGGATGTAAGTATACCACCCTTCGGGCTACAGGCATTAGGGTTTCACGGTGATTATCTTGAAATGTTGTCCATATGAACTGTCTCAGCTATATCACGCAATGGAAACGATTTAAAAGTCAATAACAGACTATTGTTGTGTTCAGGTGGTTGGGATTAACTTCGGTGGGAGTACCGGAAAAACTCGGCTGTGCGAATCTTCCTTTGACCCACAAGCAGAAAGACCTGTGTAAGAGGAAACCTTACCTGCTACCAAGCATCAAGGACGGTGCGCGCCTGGGCATCACCGAGTGCCAGACGCAATTCAAGCACGAGCGGTGGAACTGTTCGACCACCAAGCAGCTCTCTGTCTTCGGCTACGAGTTAACCAGCGGTAAGACCTGGCTAATCTTATTAAAACAATAGGCTACTTTGTGGTCCAAATGCAGGGTTTGCGAAATCACATTAAGTCTTGTGCGCTTCGATATGACTGACTTCAAAGTCAATTCTGATTCCGTTTCAGACAAGTTTTATTAGGCTACTTTCTAACTCATATTCACACAATTATATTTACTTAGTGTTTTGATGTGCCTTGTATTTATTGTATCCATTGCGGCCATATTTTGTATTTTGTTTAAGTGCTGCATAAAAACAGTCCCTCGACTGCTTTTTAGTGCGTTAAGATAAAGGTACGAGGCACGTCTTCTATTTTCCATAACTCCTTTCTCGTGGTCGAGTCATGATAATATTTCATGTTAGTCAGAGGAGCTGATTTGATTTGCCGCCCAGCTGGGTCCCCCGCTGCCTGTAGGCAAGGGAATACCGCTGTGCGCACATCTGCTTCGGTTTAACTGTCTCAATGCTACTTCTCCACGGTCAAGTGTTTGTCTTTGAACAGAGGGCTTCGGCGCTCCCCTGGTCTTAAACCTTGCGGGATTATCCCAATTATGGGATCCACGGTCGACCTGTAATACAAGACACAGTTTCTTTGTTTTAGAGACTCTTGGATTCCCGAGATAGGAATCAGTGCATGGTTCAGCCATTAAGCAAATCTTTCACATGAAACTCATTCCTTTTCCCCATATTCTGTCACATTCCATCAGTCAACCTTTTATTCTTAATACCAACAAAAGAACTCGCAATTATATTATGAATTATTGTGAAAGTAAATGACAGCAGTGCATTTCAATCCGGATTTATTTGAGTTTATTTATTTATTTTTATATTGTAATATTTGGAGCAGGCTCCAGAAAGGCAACATGTTGTTTTCATCAATCTGATCACCAAGCATTCTATTATTTTAATTATTTTTCTTCTCGATCTTTTTTTCTTTATTCATTCCATAAATGTTTTGTGTTCTTTGTAGGACATTATTGCGTTTTTTATTTTATATATATATATATATATATACATATATATATACACCGTCACAAACACTGGAATCACATTATCGCTACCCACAATAACCATAGACCCGGGGGGAACATGTTCCAGCCACTTCAAGGTTTCCTGAGCCACTTTCTCAGGGTTCCTGTGAGTGTGATGAGTGGTGTCGCAGAGAGCCTGTCCGCACCTCACCCATGACCCTGTGATGTGTAACCCAGCACCCTCTCCCCTCCCTGCATGGGGAAGAACCTTGCTCGGGTTCCCATGGGGGCTAGGTGTCACTTTTAGGGTCTGAAATCCAAACTTTCCTAACAAGAAGAACGTTATCATATTTTGGAACGTTGCATCCCGTGTTTATCATCCTATGAAATATTCCCTCTCTGCCTCTTAGAACATTTATTCACCGAAAGTCAAGATTGTAAATTGCCTGAACAACCCAAAATACAGCACTAATGTCTGCCATGCGAAAGCTTACCGTATACAAGATGATCTCATTGGCCATTGTCACACATTTGCCCCTGCTGACCTTTGATTTCATTGGCCCGGGCAGGTACGAAGGAAACAGCTTTTATCTACGCCGTGATGGCGGCGGGGCTGGTCCACGCCGTGACGCGCTCCTGCAGCGCTGGCAACATGACGGAGTGCGGCTGCGACGCCAGCCTGCAGGGCACGGGGTCGCCCACCGAGGGCTGGCACTGGGGCGGCTGCTCGGACCACGCGCAGTACGGAACCTGGTTCAGCAGGAAGTTCATCGACAACGCCGTCCACAACGTGTCGGCCAAGGGGGGCGACGCGCTGCTCACCATGAACCAGCACAACAGCGAGGCCGGGCGACAGGTGAGGCGGGGGGGGATGCACATGGAAACGTGTGGTGTGTTTGATATGGTTGGATTCAAACCCTTCAGTGTGGGCAGTTTTGTAAATCTAAAGTGGATTCCAAAGCGAAAAGAGTGTGCGTCTGCATGGACGGCGGGATGAGGAAGGAGAGAGCGCAAATAAAATGTGACAGATACTCATCCTCTTTCATTTGCGCTTAATGGGTGAGGCATGATAGCGTGACTAATGTGTGTTCACCGCTATTCAGACACAGGCTCCTCTTTCACATACCACCGGCAGGAAGAGTCTCACAGACTCACACACACTCTGGCGCTGTAGACAGCACCGACTTGCTTGGGTCTACAGCACCTACACACACACACACACTCATAAAGACAAGCGCACATAGGCTAGACACAATGGTGGCATTGTATCCGCTGACTATGTCACTCAAATGTATCCCTCACACCCCCCCCACACACATGTCCCATTAGAGGTGGAAACTTAGTGGAAGTATTGGGGGTGGGGGGGTGTTGCAACATGTGGGTTTGTGGGTTAGACTCCTTTGAGGTCATCCAGGGATCATTCTTTAGTCCTAAGGTTTGTGGTTGGGGGGAAGGGGGGTCCTTTTTTCTCTTCATCTCTCTACCTCTCTCCTCCTCTTTCTCTCCCCCTCTTTCCCTCTTGACACTGGGAAGGTCACAGAGGGGCAGTGAGTCCAGGGCTGAGGACAGAGGGGACTCTATTGGGTCAGAGACAGAGAAGAGTCCTCTCATGGAGTTGTGTCCCAGCGATGGGTCCGTCCACACCTTGTTAGTTTTGCGGTAGCCCTCAACAGTAATTGTCCTTTTCTCTCCCCCCCCCTCACAAAAACGGTCCCTAGAAACGTCCACTACTCCGAAACAAACGGTGAAACAAACTTGTTTGGCCAGAGCGTATATCCTAAGCCCTGCTCCCTCCCTCCCTCCTGACCCTGCTTGTCTTTCAGGCCATCGCCAAGACGATGTCCACCGACTGCCGCTGTCACGGCGTGTCGGGCTCGTGCGCCGTCAAGACGTGCTGGCGCACCATGGCGCCATTCGAGCGCGTGGGCAACTTCCTGAAGGAGAGTTACGAGGGGAGTGTGCAGGTGCTGGACCGCTCTAAGCGGAAGGTCCGCAGGAAGGAGAAGGAGCAGCGGCGCCTGCCCATCAGGAGGGACGAGCTCATCTTCCTCAACAAGTCGCCCAACTACTGCGTGGAGGACCGGCGCTGGGGCGTGGCGGGCACCAGGGGGCGCCGCTGCAACCGCACCTCGGCCGGGCCGGACGGCTGCAACCTGCTGTGCTGCGGCCGCGGCTACAACACACACGTGGTGCGCCACGTGGAGCGCTGCGAGTGCAAGTTTGTGTGGTGCTGCTACGTGCGCTGTCGGCGGTGCGAGAGCATGAACGACATGCACACCTGTAAATAAGTGCGTGTGTGGGGGGCAAGAGAGAAGGGGTGGAGTGTAAGATTTACACACACACACACACACGTTTACACATCTGTCTCTTGCGCTCGCGCATTCCAACGCACACACACACACACACAATTGTACGTCTCCTTACTCCTCCAGTGTGACACTGAGATACTTCCCATCATGCCCCTCTTCCAGTGGATGGAGGAGGGTGCGGAAGGGTGGCTGACAACCCCACAAACTGTCCACCGAGGACTCCAGTGTCTACCCAGGGCCGGTGTGGGAACCTTTTTAGGCCTGGGAGTGTAATAGCCAAAACCAGCCCATCCCCACCAGGGGCCGAGCCGAACGTTGACATTCAGGGCTTAGCCCAAACCTAAGACTTAGTCAAGGTTTTGATGTGAGCTGAAATCGGAACTTCACAGGAATGCGAGCGTAGCGCGCTAGCAAGATTTTTTGCATTCATTTTGGTGCAAAATAGTTTTATGAGCTTTATGTAAACATTACGTTAGACTCAGTTATATTTGCTGGAAATTACAACCCAAATTTACTCCAGATTCTCCCGATGGACACTCCGGGCCTACCCTGAATTAGAGACACATTTGTGAAGTTCCGTATAATCAGGGACAACCCATCTCGCCCTGACCAATGAAGGGTTAGATTGTAGTAGGTCTCCGGTGAGACGGGAGAAATGCAAAGATAATCGCGACCAAATCTGAACTTCCCCCTTGCAGTGACTGGACTAGAAACCTTGTTCAGTGATGAACATTTGAAGCCCATACCATATCACAGGAGAGAAAAGGGAACAGGCTGCCTTTTAGACCCACAGAACCACACTGTGGAACCCCACTGTGGAACCCCACTGTGCATCTAAGCAGGACTCATGTAGCAAAACCACAGAAAAGTTACAAATATTATTTTTTTTATGACAGAAAGCAGAAAAACAATACTTTTAAAATCCTCGATAGTGTTCCTCGCAGCAGACCGTCAGTGTGTGTTTGTGTGTGAGGACCAGACGTGAGCTTCCTTAAATGGCTTTAACAGGTCGGCTTTTCGCCTTAGGTCGAGCACTCATCTAGAGGGACTTCAAAAAGAAGCAGTTGACCAAACCGCAAACCAAACGTCCATATTGGCACCCCAAAGCTGTTGTTTCTTTACATGTGTCAGTGCTGTATGATAGACATTAAAATGGGCCTGCTGGTATGTTTCCACTGCTCTATTAGAAGATATGTACTGCTTTTGCCAGGTTCTAGTCATCATGGATAGCAATGTCTGTTTGTTAGAAACTGAAATTTGAATGCATCTAGTTTCAATAAATTCTGTCCACAAATATTTGTTTGAAATAACAAACCAATGTAACTTTTGGGGAATAAAATTGGCCGATGTTGTACATTTATGAAAAAATGATTTTGTCAACTTTGACAATGTCGAAAGTATGATATTTGGGGCAGGATGTAGTTCAAATAGTTTTTAGACTGAAAGTAAGTGTAATGTTAGCGTGTTTGTAAAATTTTTATATTTTGTAAATATTAAATTATACTGTACCTCAAAACCAGAACATTTTCAAGCCAGTCATTTAAGTTAAAGTCTGTGTTCTATATCGATAGACAAATGTTCTTGTTATTTCTTTGCTGTTAAGCATCTCTTCTATGTGGGTGTTTGTGCTTGTTGGATCCAAAGCCCTGCTATAAATGAAGGAATGCATCAATGGAATGAAGCAGTTTGTTCTCACTAGACCCACTGGCACACTGCTGGAGTTGCTACTCTCTTTTCTCGAACATTCCTCTTGCTCTGTCTAAGAATTTAAACTCTTCCTTCTTTGCCGCTCTGTCTGCATCTGTTTCTCGCCCTCCATTGCTCTCTCTCTCTCTCTCTCTCTCTCTCTCTCTCTCTCTCTCTCTCTCTCTCTCTCTCTCTCTCTCTCTCTCTCTCTCTCTCTCTCTCTCTCTCTCTCTCTCTCTCTCTCTCTCTCTCTCTCTCTCTCTCTCTCTCTCTCTCTCTCTCTCTCTCTCTCTCTCTCTCTCTCTCTCTCTCTCAGGTTCCCTTCACTGTCTCTTCCGTCCCCCATGCGTCTCTCTCCGTCTCACTCCTGAATGAGAGGGGCTGTGCTCTGTGAGAAGTGGCAATGCTGTGTTAAATACCGGGAGTGCTTCCTCTTAAAGAGAGCCTTTAAAAACGCTAACGACGCTGACCTCTTAATTCCTCTGGACAGACCTGATTTATTGATAAGGAGGCCAGAACCCAGTAAGACAAGATGGTGTGTGTGTGTGTGTGTGTGTGTGTGTGCATGTGTATGTCAGTGCTGTCAGCTCAACTCTCATCTAATTGCTTCACACCGTCATTGCACATCACCGATTCCAGGAAATGCAGCCCAAGAATTCCCAGAAAACCTGAGAGGTTTGAGCTTTTAAGGACGGTTCCAATGTCATAGATGTGACTTTTGGACTCAAATTGGCTCACAAAATGTCTCAAAGCATAATGATAATATGGTGTTGGGGCACCCCTCACTAATGATAATCACTTCCTTCAAAGACCAGACAAGAGCAGTCAAACACAGTGAAATATTGAAATATTTTGAAATGGTTTTATTCCAAAGCACACAACTTTATTTTTCCATGGTTGACATTTGCATGGAATTGCCCTTAAATGCCAGGAATTCAGTCATACCTCCTGTGGACCAATCAGAACCATTGTAGGCACATTTTGGTTTCCTCCCCAAAAAAAAAACTGCGCCCCTCCACAGTTTGACACAAGCACGCTAGGAACACAGCACACGCTCGCCTGCTTGTGAGTTGATTCTAACAGCGAGGGCGAGCTACGTTGAGCCTTGTAAGCTGCCAGTCAGCGGCCACAGATGAAAGCCAGGCCTCTGAACAGGAGATCACATCTCTGAGAGCAGACAGACCGGCAGACAGGCAGGCAGACCGGCATGCAGGCACATAGACAGGCATACAGACAGGCACACAGAACCACAGGCAGGCACACAGACAAAAACAATACTGCAGTATACCCAACACTGGCTTTGTTTAGTAGGGCTGAAATCAAAGCCCACCATCCACTGTCTGCTTCTCCCAGGAAGAGGGTTTCTAAAGATCCTTGAGCAATCCCTCATCAGTCAAACACAGGGGAACAAAGCGAGAACTCACTGTGCTCTGTCCAGAACCACATAGTCTGACAACCGCATAGAGGGAGCTATATTAATGTTTTTTTGGAATATATTTCCAAATATATTTCAGAGTTTAGTTGCATAGGGTAGAAGGCTGTGCATCTTAGCGTGCAGTCGGGCAGCTGTGCCAAGAATCATCTTCCTGTCAGGGCTATTGTCCCTGGTCCCCTTGAAGTGACCAACATCTCACAGAGTAGCCAGAGCCCCTGCCAGTCAGCATTGGTTCAACCCGTAGGAGTGTGGCCCCGGGCAGACTCCTTAGAGTCTGTGCCCTTTGACCCCGAGGCAAAGATGCACGCCTTCCATGACTATCGCTTTAAGCTGCCAACACAACATTAGAAAACACCTTTGCAGGGGAGACCATTAAATATGTTTAATTCTTGATGTCCACAGACTAGTCCTTATTTCCTTGTCCCCCGTCTCCGTAGTCTTTCTCTTAGGCTACTATGTTCCCTTCTTCTCCTTTGCCATACATAATCATTATCAGTGCTCTGTCTCCCTTGGAAGACATGTGAACAGGTGTTTGGACTAGCAGCCCCAACTCTATACTTTGCTGGCCTCTTGTGGTGAAAGGTAGAGGGGCCCTTTTTACTGGAGCATGTGCCAGTGAAAACTTAAAATCTTAAGTTTGAGTTTTAACAATTTATTTTAATAATCAGTGCATTCATTTAGATTGATAGTCCCGGAAAACCCCACAGCATCCCAATCAACCCTTGTAAAATCAAAGCAGTAACCGAAAACACAAACCAATGCCCGCAGAATTCCATGTCTGAGACTTCCCGATGTCGCATTGTCAGGTTAGATAAAGTTAACGTCGACGGTGCTAATATGTTAGCTACAGTTAGGTAGCTCTTCTAACTGTCACCACTGTAGCTGCAGAGTTGCTAGCCAATCATTAAGCTAATTTGGCTTCACAACTCATGAATTAACTGTGGCTGGTGCCGTGCTGGTCGTGATACAGATGTTGGCTAGTTAGACGGTATAACATATGACTAACCTAAGGCCGGGGAAGGGTACAGAAGCGAGCTACCTAGCGGTAGCTAAGTAACCCAGACTTTTTCTTGTAACTAAATAAACTCGAACTGCAGAACTGACGACCAGCGTCGAATATGAGTTCTTCAGAGGAGGTGACGATAGCGTTAGCTAACGCTAGGTGGCCATGGATCCTTACAATGCCAGTTTTCTTAGTTGAAGAGGGAAAAGCCCGAATTCCGAGTTGTAGTTTGTGTCTGAACTGGTGGTGACCTGACAGGACGAGTATGACCTGAAGACGCACTTCTCCATGATGGACCTGTCCAGGTTGGAGGAATGGGAGAAAGTCCGCTTTAGAGAAACCATCTGACTATGCTGGCCATAGGTAGGTTACGTACCTTTTCAGTGGCGTTTAAACATTTTTTTTTTGTAAAATTGAAAAAAAATTGGTGGGGCAAAAAACATTTCTAAATATAGGATACCAGTAAGCTACAAAAGTCCCTCTTGCTACTGATGTGTTTATTTAACACGTCAACAAACAGCGTGGCTCCACACAACATTTTTAACGACAGAGCGGCTTGTTTCTACCAGGTGTTGTAGTACACAAACTGGAGAGAGAGAGAGAGACCTTCTTGTGTAATTGCTCTCCTTGTCTCTCACACGCATGTAAAATTACCACTGTCATACTTACAATCCTAAATTAGGAATGCAACCAAGCTCAGAACCGATGTGCCTACAGGGCCATGCGCAAACAGCAATGAGCTCAACACAACAGGAAGGCCACAACAAAGCAGAAATACAACTTTTTAGGGATACAGATCCATTCTATGACAACAACAAGATAATCATGGACACACTGACACGTCACCATCTTTATCTATTGATCCAGCCCCATAATATGACCAATGCACGGACCAGCGCCACAAAGGCAGGATGACAAAATAAGCTTTCACTCACCAAGGCTGAGAGCTCACTTGAAGAGAAAGGTGCCTTCTTTTGTATGCTAACTAGACTAACCGTTTTTCTTTTTCTTCAAAAACCACTCCACATTAAACCTGCGGTTACTTTTACCAACAGTTTGAGCGATGACAATATTGTGGCTGATGGGCACCACTTAAGCTGCTTTACTTCAACTTTCTCCTCCAAATTAAGGGTTTATAGGGTATATAAGGGTATATAACCAGTGCTCAAGTATGAAAACCACTTTATTCATTTTCTCAAGTTATCTGGCGTTTGTGAAGCTAACAAGCTAGCTAAGACAATCTAGCTACATCTCCTCGCTCTTCTTGCCAACTAATGTTGGCGACAAGCAGCCAATCAGGGCTGAAATACAAAATGAAGCTGTATTGGGGCAACCGGCTCTCAGCTAGCCTGGCTGCCAGCCCAACTTCTCCCCGCCCACAAACAAATTTGGTCGGGAAGTTGGGTCTGGAGGGTCTCGTATTGGGAACAATTACGTAAAACCAGGATCTGGGCGGACCAATGAAATTGCCAGGGCAGGCTTTATATGATGATGGACAGATGATCAACAGTAATGTAATCAACAACGAAAGAGCCCTTGGGTTGAATTTGTTTTCAACAAACAACATATCACGTTGCTCTGATTGGTTGTAGGTCTATCCAATTGAGCGTAGAGGCATTTGTTTGCACTGCCCCACCTGCCCCACCTGCCCCTAATGACCAGTCGCCACTGGTCACATCAAAGAACTGTGGGACACTTGGTATGGAGATGTATTGTTTCAAGCTGTCACTAAGTTGAGTTAGCCAATCACAGAGTTTGCTATATTGATTGATTGACCTTATAGAATGCCATTTGATATAAATTGATATAAGGCAGTGCATGTGTGATAGTTCTCTATCACTCTTGCGAACAATTTGTGACTAGCGCACCCTTCGTAATGACTGATCACAAAGTGCTTTGTTTAATCTTAAGTTTGTACAAGCTAAATAATTGGTATTGAAACCACATCCCTTGACTATTCAGATCTACACAGTGCCACTTGAATTCTCCCATAACAGCCACATAGTCGTATGTGAAGAGGGTGTACAGCAGGGGACTCAGTACACAGCCCTGGGGGGTCCCTGTGCTCACAGGTCTTGTATTGGAAGTGCGGTTGCCACTTCTGACTGATTGGGGTCTGCCTGATAGGAAGTTCAGCATCCAGTTGCAGAGGGCCAGTGAGAAGTTTTACTGAGAGTTTGTGTGGGATGACTGTATTGAAAGCTGAGGTGAAGTCTATGAAGAGGAGTCTTGCATAGGTGTCCTTGCCCTCTAAGTGTGTGAGGGTTGTGTGGATGACGTTGTTCACTGCATCGTTAGTGGACCGGTTCTGGCGATATGGAAACTGCAGAGGGTCTACGGTGTCTGGGATGCTCTTTTAGATGTGGGTCATGACTATCCTCTCGAAACACTTCATCGCTATTGGGGTGAGTGCAACGGGGTCATAGAGGCAGGTCACAGTGTTACAAAAGAATTCAACAAATACAAGTATAAACTCAAATGACCTTTATTTTGAAAGCAAAACACACAAAGAATGTCCTTTAGACCCAAAGTAAAAGTTAAAACAGAGTGAAAGTTTAAAGTATAACAATGTTCTAGTATTTGAATGTATGAATAATACAACTTGGATTACAATAGATGTTCACACATGTTTATATATTTTTATGACTATGCATTAAGATGTATAGAAACTATGTAATATAAGATGAATCTTAATTATATTAAAGGGAAATGTAGATCACATCATCCTGGGTTAGTGGTTAGTGAGATTCCCAGTCCAGACTGACATGTAAAGAGCCCTCTAGTGGTGCAGATCTGTAAGTACATGAAATAACTTGGATTAAAATAGATCAGCACTCTGTGTTGCAAACAGCATTATCAGTCTGTTTGTACTATGGTCTTTAACATACCTTGACAGATGAAAGGGAGTTTCTCCTGACAGGAGGCACCCAGCCACTTTAGTGTCTTGTCAACCCGGATCATCTTACCACAGTACAAGGTTGGAGTGTTGAGGGGAAAGCATTCGTGCCACTGGTTATAGTTCACCTCCTCACCACTGACCCACACCCAGCGAGCGTTAGACTGGAAGATGTACCTTTCCAGCCCTATCCACACTCCCCGAGGCAGATCCTCACTGTCCAGGCCCTCACTGTCCAGGAGCCTGGTCACATCCTCCTGCACAGTGGAGTTGGTTATGTGGACAAGGGTGGAGTTCTGATCCCTACAGAACTCCAGAGCAGCAAGCCAGGTTTTGGGTGTGCTGTTGTAGTGCAGATAGTCTGCATGGCTATGACCTAAACACATACACACACTTTGTCAATCAGGAAATCACTCTCACTCTTACAGTCCTTTGAGAGTCACAAGGGAGGGTTGATTACCAGGTGGTGTAGGTTCATTTGCATAATGAGATCAAGAATAAAGTTAAGGGTGGCAAAATCAGGATTCAGGAGATAATTCACTTTAACTATCATTTTTGAGCCATTACCAGGTGTAGAAGTAGTGGTAGCATTTTCAGTGGTGTTAGACACTGGATTTTTGTCTGCATCATGAGAAGAAAAATAGAGTTAATGATGGCAAAATCAGGATTCAGTAGATGATTGACATTAACTATAATTTGTAAGACATTTTTCCAACGTGAAATTTTGAATATACCTCCAAAGCACAAGACATGCTGAACATTTCGCCGTGAACAATTTTCAGCTTGCCATTTTTTATCAGAGTTTACCATTACACAATGTTGGTCTTCAAGGTTGGGATCAGCCCATGCTTCAAATGGCTCCTCACTGGACCACTTCCACTTTTTGATGGTCTCATTATACTTAAGCCCAATCCAAGTAATGTCTGCATCAAACTGAACCACTTCATTAAAGGCCTCCTGCTCTTTCTGGTTGAGGATGCTGGCCAGAGTTTTATTTTGTCTCTCACAGTCCAACTGAGCAAGCAACATGGTCTTTGTCACATCTCCAGCAATGTTTTCATATGTTTTTGTGGTTGTTCCAATCACCTGATCAGACGGCTCCCAGCAGTACACTTACCTGGCGTGTGTCGTTCTCAGCAAGGTGAGTGGGGTCAGTGGATGAGGCATCAGATACAGCCACAGTCACAGAGCATCAGGTTATAGATCCACCTTTCACTCCTCCCCTCTTTAGAAACATGGCTTCCACTTCAGCCTCAATTTACATTTAAACATGTTTTGAATTTCAAATGTATATTCGGTACAGTTAGACGGTTGTTTGTCTCTGGAGGTTGGAGGGCATGCAAATGTACTGTTGCCCTGTTGGCTCACCAGTTAGTGTGCGTGCCACACACAGGCTAAGGCCTTACCACAGAGGCCTGAGTTATAATTCAGCCCGGACCATTTCCTGAATGTCCTGTTCACTGTCCCTGTCCATATGAAGCAGAAATGCAATGAAATAAGCGCAGCTAGTTCAGGCAGGGCAATTGGGCAGCGCACGTCATCCATTTATCGGGGACGTAAGGCATCTTACTCCACCTTCCTTTCCTCCGCCCACTACTACACCTATATTAGCAGCGCATATTCATTGGTCCATGTCCGATAAGGTGTTTTTTTTTTAACGCGCGGTTACGCACACACTCACCCCGGTTGTTGTATGATCAGTGCTGCTGCCTCCCTCCACCATCACCTTCTCCCCCATGCTGTCTGTATGTTCTATCCATCAGGGGGATTATATCTCTATTGCTCCCTGCCTCACATGTCATGTCTGTATGTGTTGCATCGAGGAGGCAGGGAGTGCTTCCCTTAGATCATCCACTCCGCCAAAGTCAAATCTACATCTCCATGTCATGTAACAATAAATGCTCAAATATAATACGTGATTGTCTTGACTGAACTACCTCTGTTGACCACATAAACATCTTATGATAACTTTTTAAAGATAGCTCACTCCGAACCAAACAAATACTAAGTTGGTCACGTCACATGGCTCAATGCAGTCAGAAAAGCAGAAGAAGGAATAGAAAGTTGACGCGGGTGAAAAGTATCTCGCTAATTAGCAGTGGACCGCACGCTCTGTATTTAGTTGGTCAGATGTTAGGATGTTCCTGACCTGAGGATGAGCATGACTGGACAGTTTGTGCTGGAGAGCCTGGTCAAGTACCACTTTGTTTTAACCAGTTACACCTTCATAGTTACATCTACACACCTAACACACACACACACACACATACAGGACAATCTTCTCTGAATCCTTCAGTAGCCAAACAGGGATAGGCAACTCCCGAGACCCCCCTCCTTCTCTTTTCTCTCATTTAAGCCTCACACCACCAGGTGGAGCTCTCAGTGAATGTGGTGGGGAGTCAGGGTGCTGGGTAGGGCAAGGAACAGAGAAACGGAGAAAGAGAGAGGGAAAGATTAGTTAGGTAAGTCACCATATGATAATTATGTTGTGTTTTATGGTATTTTATCATACAGGTTCAATATATGGTTACAATAATTGTTATTGAGGGTTTCTATGTCATGAAGCGTAGCTTTTTCTATGGCACACAGAGCCCGCCTTTTAAACTCTCTGTTCCTTCAATTGGATCTTGCTTCTCCCACAGTTAAACCGTAGCTTTTTTTAACAAGTCATGCTAGGCTAACTTTATTGGAAGGCTGGCACCACTCTGTCGTTGGCAACCTCCTGGTTCCTAGGGTCGCTTTTGGAGTGACATCAAGCTACAGCATGCAGGACATCTGAGGTCTAAACCACTGCTGAATATCTGTGTCTCTACTCCAGGCAGGTCCAGACAGCCATGGACCCCAGCTTCCAGAAGACCACTACTCTGTGTCCAGAACCATCTACTCCAACCCCACCTTCCAAAAGGACCACCAGGGACACATCCTTAATCCTTAAAGTTTTTCATCATTGGATATTGTGAGTTCCATTTTGCGTAGTCAAAAGTTCTAACTTTAGAGTGGATAACAGCCTTCTTCTTACACCACTGGGTGTAGATGTCCTGCACAGTTGGCAGATCAGTCCTGGTGCTGCTCTGAGACATCCTGACCCCCTGCCGTAGAGTCGATGGTGAACCTGAAGGGTGAGTACCCTAGAGTTCATGCCCAATAGCTGATTTCACAATACGACCACAAATATGAATGAAACACTTTAGGCAACTAAAGTGTCTTCCACATTTAATCCCAGTGTGTCCAGCATCTACACAGGAGTGGGAGGCTTTTACCTACAGCCTCTATTATCAGCTCTGCTTCAGACAGACAGACAGACAGACAGACAGACAGACAGACAGAACAGGAAGTCCTCATTCGTCAGCCAAACTAATTGTAGAAACTATTTATTTGACTGATTTACTGATTTCCTGTAATAGCACATTGGAACACAGGTAGAACTGGTTATGACTGAGGGTGCTGGGTGAGTGAAATAGTAACATTACTGTCATGTTACTTTCATCCAGTCATCCTCACCAACGTTAACAGGGCGGTTTATTCAAGACCAGGAACACTCATGCTCTGACATTGGCGGTTAGTAAGTTTGTTACAAATGCTTTTAATTATCATTGTTCCCTGCTTGGTTAAAGACGCACAAAAAAGTTCAACAAAAACAAGTTGAGGACAAACTCAAATGACCTTTATTTTGAAAGCAAAACACACAAAGAATGTCTATTATACCCAAAGTAAAAATTTAAACAGAGTGAAAGTTAAAAGTATACCAATGGTTCAAACTGTTTTAGTATTTGAATGAATGAATCATTTAATGTGGATTATCTTTAGATGCACAGATGTTTTATATATTGTTATGATTATGCATTAGGCTATATAGGAAATATGTAATATATGATAATTCTTAATTATATTAAAGGGAAAATGTAGGTCACATCATCCTGGGTTCGTGGTTAAGGAGATCCTCAACTCAGACTGAAATGTAGAGAGCCCTTTAGTGGTGCAGATCTGTAAGTACATGAAAGAACTTGGATTAAAATAGATCAGCACTCTGTGTTGCAAACAGCATTATCAGTCTGTTTGTACTATGGTCTTTAACATACCTTGACAGATGAAAGGGAGTTTCTCCTGACAGGAGGCACCCAGCCACTTTAGTGTCTTGTCAACCCGGATCATCTTACCACAGTACAAGGTTGGAGTGTTGAGGGGAAAGCATTCGTGCCACTGGTTATAGTTCACCTCCTCACCACTGACCCACACCCAGCGAGCGTTAGACTGGAAGATGTACCTTTCCAGCCCTATCCACACTCCCCGAGGCAGATCCTCACTGTCCAGGCCCTCACTGTCCAGGAGCCTGGTCACATCCTCCTGCACAGTGGAGTTGGTTATGTGGACAAGGGTGGAGTTCTGATCCCTACAGAACTCCAGAGCAGCAAGCCAGGTTTTGGGTGTGCTGTTGTAGTGCAGATAGTCTGCATGGCTATGACCTAAACACATACACACACTTTGTCAATCAGGAAATCACTCTCACTCTTACAGTCCTTTGAGAGTCACAAGGGAGGGTTGATTACCAGGTGTGGTAGGTTCTTCAGTGGTGCCAGTGACTGGATTTCATTTGCATAATGAGATCAATAATAAAGTTAAAGGTGACAAAATCAGGATTCATGAGATGATTCACTTTAACTATAATTTGTGAGGCATTACCAGGTGTAGAAGTAGTGGTGGGATCTTCAGTGGTGTTAGACACTGGATTGTCTTCTGCATCATGAGAAGAAAAGTAGTTAATAATGGCAAAATCAGGATTCAGTAGGTGAATCAGAGAAAGGAAAAATGTTTTACATAAAAGTTTGAATGTACCTCCAAAGCACAAGAAATGCGAAACATTTTGATGTGAACAATTTTTAGCTAGCCATTTTCTATCAGTGCTTATTACACAATTCCCTTGTTCCTCAATTATGGGATTGGTCCATCCTTCAAATGGCTCCTCACTGGACCACTCCCACTTGTTGATGGTCTCATTATACTGAAGTCCAATCCATGTACGCTTGTGTGACTGAACCACTTTATCAAAGGCCTCCTGCTCTTTCTGGTTGAGGATGCTGGCCAGAGTTTTATTTAGTCTCTTACAGTCCAACTGAGCAGCCAACATATTATGTATTTTATCTCCAGCAATGTTTTCATATGATTTTGTTGTTGTTCCATTCACCTGATGAACTTTCAGAGAAAATACATTTTCATGAGCATCCACTTTTTAAAAGTAATAACACAGTAACTAATATTTTAGATGAATAGTGAAGATACCTACCATCCTGACACACATGGTTTTCTACTTCAGTATTACAGGCAATTTCAGTCCAATCATAGTCTAAAGAAAATACACATTTATGTCCAGTAATCAGCTTCCTGGCTTTCAAGTAAATGAGGTTCTCCCCAGTTGACCACTTCCATGGTTTATTAGAGTCTTCTCTGTGGAGACCAATCCAGACATCTCCCCTGGAGTTTCTCAGCTCTTGTGTGACAGCCTCCCAGTCTGCTGCTGTGTGGATGCTGGCCAGGTCTGTGTAGTGCTGCTGACAGTACTCTCGTGCCTCCGTCCAGTTCTTCACCTTACTGACAAGACTGTACTTCTTGGCTGGGTAGATCACTGTTTTAATGAAAAAACTATGATCACAATAATCTACTTTGTGGTGGGGTAATCAGACACTGTTTAAATGAATGGAAATATCTATCAATATGGTTAAATGTATATGTGGTATTCAAAACAAATAGCATAAACGGCTGTGACTGTGTCCCCAATGCCAGGTATAATGCATATTGTTGTACTGTATACTATAGCAGAGATCTGTAACAGTGCCAACAGAAGAACCACCCAGAACTCTCGTGTCTCCAACATGGATGTGTGTACTCACCTATACCACTGCAGTTTCTCAAAGAATAGCCTGAGGTTTTGGTCTCAGAATATGTTATATTTGTCAATGTTGTACCAGCAGGTGAGGCCTTCAGGTAGCATTCCGTCCTGTGGATGGAAGTCAAAATATAGACACAGTAATTATTCTTTCCATGCACTAATACCAAGCAACAAACTTGTGCTATTTTGTGATCCTTGAATTGCATGTATAATGAAATCGTTTGTTAGCCCATGACACAAAATGTAAACACACATTACCTGTCTTGATCAAATGTGAAGAACTGGCAACGGTCTGAATGAGTGCAGTTTTTTCTACAATCCAAAGCTGTTGAGCCTGGACTCATTTTAACTGTACTCTCGGCAATGTCATTTCCAGTGAAGTCTGTTTTGGACATGAGGTCCCTTATACAACCTGTGTCAGATTATATTAAAAAAAAATCAATTCATAACTTAATTTAACATAAAATAAGAGACACACACACACATATTAGTGAGATGAGACATTCAATACTGAACATCTCCAGTGGGATAAATACACAGTACGACTTGTGGAGTGCTGCTGTAATAAGAAGAACATCATAAGAGGTACATGTGCACCCAGCAGTAATTGTAGCACCCCATCATCACTTACCTTTCACCACTGTCAGTTTGAAATTCCAGGGCTTATTATTGTTAACATGACATCTGTATGTCCGACTGTTTTTCACGTTTGTGAGCCTGTTTACTACATTTCCAGATTTTTTCCAGTGACATTTGAAAGTCACATCAGAGCCCTCCAGTACTGATATATTTGATATCTCTGTTGATATCTGACCCTCACACATAGAGAGGAGGCTGATTGCTGTGGAGGATAGTTACAGGTTATAGCACATATGGTGTTAGATATTGTAGGTTTACACTTCTAAACTACTTATGCTAGGTTTAATCATGTATCTGATAAATCACAGGGAATTTTGTGTGCCAGTTGTTTCTTGAACAGAGACAACAATTCTGGATTTATAACTGCTTTCTTACCCAGCATCAGGAGCAGAAGGGTTGGCTGCAGCATTGCAACTACATCAAACAAGGAGAAAATCAACATACATTGAAGTGAAGACTGCTCAGCATTAATCACCACATATTACCGTGCTAATATGTGGTGGACAGATACTGTGTATTTGTATCACACACCTTAAGTTAAGCAATTCATTTAGAAATTATACATTTTTTTACGTAAATTAGAGACTATGCAAATATGTATGAGAGTGCATAAACACTTAACAAGGAAAATCTACAGTAGGTAGAGATTCCCAGAGAACAGGGAAGGAACAAGAAAAGGAACACAAGATTAATTTGGCTACCAAAATTAATGTCAACCCTCTAGCAACACATTTCTGCTACAATTGATGAGTACAATTAAATTCAGAAATAATCGTACATGTTCCTTTTAAAACTTTTTACGGTAACACAACTAACTTGTATTTTCAGACGGCTCCCAGCAGTACACTTACCTGGCGTGTGTCGTTCTCAGCAAGGTGAGTGGGGTCAGTGGATGAGGCATCAGATACAGCCACAGTCACAGAGCATCAGGTTATAGATCCACCTTTCACTCCTCCCCTCTTTAGAAACATGGCTTCCACTTCAGCCTCAATTTACATTTAAACATGTTTTGAATTTCAAATGTATATTCGGTACAGTTAGACGGTTGTTTGTCTCTGGAGGTTGGAGGGCATGCAAATGTACTGTTGCCCTGTTGGCTCACCAGTTAGTGTGCGTGCCACACACAGGCTAAGGCCTTACCACAGAGGCCCGAGTTTTACTGTAGTTTAGCCAGGACCATTTCCTGAATGTCCTCTTCACTGTCCCTGTCCATATGAAGCAGAAATGCAACAAACTACCTCTTTTGACCACATAAACATCTTGTGATACCTTTTTAACAATAAGCTCATAATAAACCAAACAATTACCACTGTAAGTTGGTCACGTTACATTCAGAGGGCTGGGGAGGGCAAGAAACAGAGACAGAGGGAGAGAGGGGGAAAGAGAGAGAGAGGGGGGGGGGAAGAGAGAGAGAGCTTTTGCATGTTTCTGATTTGGCATCATTCTGGAACATCAAAAGGTTAGGTAAGTAACCATATGATAATGGTGTTGTGTTTTATGATATTTTATCATACATTTACATTAATGCATTTAGCAGACACTTTTATCCAAAGCGACTTCCAAAAGAGAGCTTTACAAAAGTGCATAGGTCACTGATCATAACAACGAGATAGCCCCAAACATTGCGGGTAGCCAAAACATGAAGCATACACTGAAAACTAAATAAGTCCCAAAGGGAAGAACCATAAGAGCATGTAGTTGAACAAGTTACAATTTAACAACATGAACCCCAAAAAAGTGCAAGCAGCAAAAATATATTACACAGCAAGTACAGTCGTTTTAAGTCAGTTACAACTAATCAACAAGAGCAACAAGTCTCTCAATAAGAGTTATTGTGATCCTGGAGGAAACATCTGGGGCCTGTCAGGGAATGCAGGGAATGCATGTCACGCTAACCCTATAGCTGCCATGCTGTTACGATGCGCCAACACTCGTTTCTTCATTTAAAGTTTTACACCGGACCATTTCTTCTTAAATTTCTGCCATGGTCCGGTTCTCTGAACCCACAGCATTTATGGCCCTATAGTAATAATGTTTTTATTTGTAATGCACTTTACATTTAGCTAAATCTCAAAGTGCTACAGGTTAAAAACAAGAAAGGCCGCAAATAGTGACATTTTTCCACTCTGCCCACTTTCTTTTGTTGCTAATACCTGATGACAGGCCTCCAAACAGGACACATTTTCTCGCCTCCACCTCTGTTGTCAGAACCTCGATCTCTTGGGGAAGTTAGGGTTCGGGTCCTCTGTTTAGAGAACATCTGTAGTGGCATACATTGATGTTAGGCTTGATTGTGAGAGAGATCACAGACCTCCAACCTTTTCAGTTTCTCACATGGTTACTTATCAACAGTAGGGTTTTCCTGGATCAAAACTACGTTGAGGTAATTTTTTTGCGCACGCGAAATATTGTCCAGCACTGCTGCAAGGTGTATCTCAAGGAATCAGCGGATTGTAATGTTATGAGCAATATCCGCCGTGTAACTCTGTCCTGTTTTCTTTTCACTCCAAAACGTGACCAACGCCAGTCTCCCTTCTCTGCAGAACGCATACAAATGTGCGTTTCGAGGAAAACCTTTTTGCCCCCCCCCCCTGATGTCAATAGTACATTTGTCTCTCTTTCATTACTACCTCTAACAACCATTACACCCACAGACCAGGATTGCAACCAGGATTAAATGTATTATTTTGCTCTGTGGGCTGTCCCCACTCAGTCGACTAGTCGATTTTCTGGTCGATATGCTCTTGGTCGACTAAGATTTTTTTAGTCGAGCTGCCGTATGGCAGTGATCTGATTCCCGCTTGTGTCACCATTGCTGAATTAACTAAATGTTCTACAGAAATTGTAGATTATATTATTTAAGACAAATAAAGCAACTCAAAACATATACAATTTAAAAGAAAAGGTGTTACTGTTTTCCCTTTCGTTAATCTGCGCTTTGTTTTGGTTTGATATGTTGCACACGGCACGAGAACAATTGGCTGCAGAACTACAAACTCTGCCATAGTCTACTTTGTCGGTGTTATTAGTCAAAATGGCAAAGATATTTGTGGTATGGCAGCATTTCATTAAAGTACATTTACAAAGTACCGGGTGACTCGAAAAACTTTGAATGGAAACTCTGCCTACAACGGTTTATTTTTCATAGTTTGACGTCGAATATGATGTAGCCTACCACCTGAAAAACTTAAGTTGGCCTATCCCTTAAATAACATGTTGTTGTTTGATGTTATGTAGTCAATAATATTTAAAATAAATACAAAATATGGAATGCTACTGTCGTTGATGTTTATGTTTGATCTATACTGTACTAACAACGCCTCTGGAAAGGTCGCAATGACTTCTGATCATTTTGACCACTTCTGGCCAAACAGCTTCGTCTCAGATGTTACTCAACAGACACACTAATTAGCAAACACAGGCATGCACGTGGGATTGACAGGTGCAGCCAATTTGGCCTCATCCTCCTAGGTATATACCATGCTAACGCGCTGGGTTGAAAAATGAATAAGCCTATTATAAGAATCACATCCAAATTGAATGACATTATCTTCTCCGGCCAAGACAACAAAATCTTTCTCTGTTGCACCGTTCCCCACTCAGCTTCTACGTAAGTTCGCATGCTGCAAGTTCTCAGGCAGTGATAAGCACGCTCTGATGATTTGCATGTTAAACAAACTATATTTTTAATTTTTAGTACATTTTAAGATATACTAAATACCATAAAAAGCGTTTCAAAGTTCGATTAATCGATTGTCAGACGTTTTAGTCGAGTCTTGGTCGACCAAAGAAAAACTTTGTTGGGGACAGCCCTAGTGTTCCTAGCCTGGTCCTAACCAGACTCTCGTACATTTCATTTGTACAGTGCGTCTGGCCTCGCTCCATTAACAAGCGTTGACGTCCTTGTAGGCGGGTACTCTGTTGAAGTTTAAAACTATTGGATCTGCCCAGAGCCACTTTGATCTGCCATAACCAATTGCTAGCGTTCGCCTTAGCCAATTCCTTCACCACTACTGTAACAGAGCTAGCTGCCGTAGCTGGAAAATCAAACTTTTCCCGAACCCCGTGGGGAGGAGGGCCACAACATCATGGCCACCAACAAAACTCAGTGAAACTTGTTTCTCCGCCGCCATTACGGAACTACAACACAAACTAGCGCACAACATCATTGTTCTCAGCCACTCCCTCTGTTTGCTGATTGGCCGGTTAAAAAGTTACCTGCAAAATCTGACTTACATACTGAACGGCCAGACCGAGTACAGAAGCAAACTTGGGAAGTCAGCTGTGGTAAGTTCAACTCCTGGTCGGAGCGGACAGTGCCTCTGACGGAACTTGCAAGACCACGTCTGTTACACTGGTGCCGTGACCCGGATCACTAGGTTAGCATCAGCTAACCGGCCAGAGTGAGTTTGAGGGGTGAATGTAGCCAGTGTGTGGTGAGACTCACTCCTCAAGTATGTAACAGGCCACCCGCATCAACGAATTGCTTTTCGTTGGCGTAGTTGGTAGTGGTCGTGCTTGGGAAGTCAGAGGTGGTAAGTTTGACTCCTGGTCGGAGTGGACAGTGCCTCTGACTGAACTTGCAAGACCACGTCTGTTACACCACCATGACCTGTACGTCTCTCTGCTGAGGAGTGGAGAGATCAGACCAGAGACTCCTCTCTACCACGCCCCAACACCACTTCCTCCCTCCCCACGGTCCGCACCCAGGAAAGCATGGACACGGAAAAGGCCAGACATCATAACTGAGATCAGTGTGGGAAGAGCTTCAGTCTGTCAGGACATTTAAGACACACTTTTGTTCTGGGAAGACTAGAGATCCTGAACTCTAAATCTCACTTAATAATCCAACTTGTATGAACATGGGAAATGTATGTATTTGTATTTATTATTCAAAGTATAATTGTACATAAGATATTTGATTTTTATTGAAAATGTTTATTGTATGTAAATGTAACATAAAATACAGGCTATGTATGATTGTTTCATTGTTTATGACATAATTGTGTAATAATAATTAATTCTGTATGACTTAATATATAGTTTACTTATAAACATAACTTAAATAACACGTTGTTGTTTGATGTTATGTAGACAATAATATTTAAAATACATACAAAATATGGAATGCTACTGTCGTTGATGTTTATGTTTGATCTATACTGTACTAACAACGCCTCTGGAAAGGTCGCAATGAATACTGATCATTTTGACCACTTCTGGCCAAACAACTTCGTCTCAGATGTTACGGAACAGACACACTAATTAGCAAACACAGGCATGCACGTGGGATTGACAGGTTCAGCCAATTTGGCCTCATCCTCTTAGGTATACATCAATGTTCTATAACAAAATCTGAAGCTATTTAATCCAAATCCTTTCCTTCTCTTACCTGGCCTATGAAGGCTTACCTAGGCTTATGAAGAAATAAGCTCATTTTCCTGCAAAACAAAGGTAGTTTCTTTTTCGGAAATCCCAGCAAGGTTATTAGTGAAGACCTTTGAAAGTTCGTCGTCATTCACAGATCTTGATCATATCCTGGAGTTTACTGCTTTTTAGCCTACGTTTACATTTAATTTCTGGGCTACAACAAAAGGATACTTTACAGACACAAAAATGTGTATATTATTTTACTATAATACAAATCTGTTGAACGGTATACCTTTTGTATAAATAATAAAACATTTGGGATGTCTGAAGCGCAGATTTTTTTTCGACCAAGTTGAGTTGAGTTCTCATTTCTAGTGAGAAACGTGGTGCAGAAACAGCTCAAATGTAACGCTAATGTTCTTGTGGAAAACACTGGCTCTTAAACATGCGTGCGTAAAACGGTTTCAGATTAATAAAAACATGCGCGAGAATCTGTGAACCTTCACACAGTTTAGTTTGCACATCATCAGTGTGATATGGACTGTGTGGCAGAAAGACAGATGGGCAGGTTATTTGGCCTGGTTTTTCGTTGACGTTACCAATGAAGCAACGGAATCAAAAATAATGAGTATCTTACGCCGTTTCTTTTTATTGTTTGTTTTTAAGTTGTTGCTGGGTCACTAATAAATTGTGCGTAATATAGTCCACTTTAAGAAAAGGGTCCCCACTCATCCACCCTGATACTTCTCCGTCTTAGTTATCCAGTTGTAGAATTGACTCCATCTTCGCACATATCAAGTTTAGTACTTTATGAATATTACTGCACTGCTTCTCGTGGGATTGCTGAAGTGAAAATAGACTACTAGTGTTTTCCTCTGGGAGTCTGAACCTCTTCTCCAGCAGGAACAGTTCGCTTGGATTGGCGCAGCTGGCGGGGCCAGCTAGCGAGAGATGGTGTCATGCAAAACATGTTTTCGAGGGAAACGTGGGCAGTTGTACAACTTTTCTTAAGAAAATAAATAAAAGAAAAGCCTAGTAATAATAATTGAATGGCTCTGGGCGTAGCTATACAGACAGGAAAGATTTGGCCAATATAAGGACCTCTGGCTGTGTATGAATTTCAAAATAAAATCTCTCCTACATGACGGAACGTGTAGTGCAGATGGGCCAAGTAACAATTATAGCATACTGTTACCGTAAGTATGTAGTGGGCATTTGTTTGCGTATTTTATTGGAGTCATCTGAGCTACGTGGTTGTGTGTAGGCTACTACACATTTCTAATGAGGAATATTGACATTTATATGATGCGTTCTAAAAGTATGTCCGAATGCTACACATGATGTGGCGTACAAAAACGTCACAATGGTATATATATATATATATATATATATATATATATATATATATATATATATATATATATATATATATATATTCATACTTAAATGAGAAATTACAGAGCTACATCACATTTCTTCTGAGCAGGCAGGCGAATAGTAACTAGAAGACTATTGTAAGCTTTCTCAGATTTTCTCAGGCTCTTCAGACAATTTTGTGCTTTTTGGTGAGTAATTCTTGTTTACACATGAATGTTTCCCCTATTTATTGTATTCTTACTCAAGACATAATTTTATGCTCAATTTAAGTCAGACTTTCGTTATGCAGTTACCGTAAATATCAAGGTCAAGGGTGTTTATTATCCACAAGTAGAATATTCATAATTACTTGGTTCGGCCTCATAGCGAGAGCCAACACGTTATTGGTTTATGACTTAATTAATCCGCAAAGTTACGTCGTCTAAAAAACATCCATCAAAACAACAAACAAATATAGGAGACGTGTTGGGACCGTGTCGCCGCTCGCGCATGCGCCACATCATTTGAGATCATGGCTGTACAACTAAGAAAATGTCTCAAAATTCGAACACATTTAAAGCAAGTTTTTATAATAAATCAATCAATAAAGCTTAGTAATAATAATGTAAAGGCTCTGGTCGGTACCTATACAGACAAGAAAGATGTTGCCAATTTAAAGGACTGCTGGGCTGTATGGATCAAAATCAAATCTGTCCTACATGACGGAACTTTTGAAGTGCAGATGGGCCAAGTAACAATTATCGCATAGCTTACGTGTTGAAGTTTGCATATTGGGCATTGTTTGCGTATTATTTATTGGAGTCATCTGAGCTACATGCTTGTGTGTAATTACACATTTCTAATGAAGAATATGGACACATTTATTTTACGGACATAGCCTACGTTCTGTATAAAAAGTATGTTTGAATGCTACACGTGATTACGTACAAAAACGTCATAATGGCTATTCATACTTAAATGAAACTTTACACAGCTACATCACTTTTCTTCTGAACAGGCAGGTGAATACTTGTATTGTAAGCTTTCTCAGAAGATTTTCTCAGGCTATTCAGACTATTTTGTGCTTTTCAGTGAGTAATTCTTATTTACACATTAATGTTTCCCCTACTTATTGTAATCTTAAACGTGAAACATAATTTAATTCGAAATGTAATCCACACTTTTGTTATGCAGCTACCGTCAATATCACCGCGCCAAACACATTTGAAGCAAGTTTTGATACGTGGTTTTCTTATTGTGTTTTGTTATAACTGACCACATCAATAAAAAGAGACTCAAGACTCTGTAAATCAAACCTCAACAGAATTGCAGTTACAACATTTACAAGTTTTCTCTCTCAATTGCTTTACAGCCAATCACTGTGAGCCGAACATGGCGATAACAAACTCTTCCAGTCAGGTCAGCTCCTCTCAAATAACACTTTCCCATAATCACTGGTATTGGCCATAGCCTAATGCAGTGGTTTTCAGAGATTGTATTTATGAAAACAAATTTTACACTTAAATGGTTAATCATCAAACATGGTCAAATACCTATGAGTGACTGTGTCTCTATTGTAGGGAGTTGAACTTGATGGGACCACTATCCAGCCCAACAACTGGAAAAATGGGGACCATCTTTCTCTCCATTCATTTGACGAGGAAGATTTTCTGGTAAGTCTGTGCATAGTAATAAGTGTAATGGATGAAACATGATAAGAGTTTGTATGAACTTAAACTTAAATGGTTAAACAGCAAACATGGTCAAATACCTCTGATTGACTGTGTCTCTAATATAGGAAGTGGAACGTGGTGGGAACACTATCCGTCAGACCAAAGATTACGATGACCTCTCCATACATTCAGTCAGCGAGAGAGATTTTCTGGTCAGTTTGTGCATCAAAAGCATCAAGGTACAGTACATTTTGAAGATAGACTGTGTGAGCAATATGTTTCCATCTGACTCACAGTCTGATGAGGACCGTGACCGCCAGCAGAATCTACTTCCGGATAGACGCCTGGTATGTGTATGTGTGTGACAAAAGGTCAATGAATTGGCTTTTTCTTAGTGCTGAATCAGTTTTTCCCTCATTTACATTTAGTCATTTAGCAGACGCTCTTATCCAGAGCAACTTACAGTAAGTACAGGGACATTCCCCCGAGGCAAGTAGGGTGAAGTTCCTTGCCCAAGGACACAACTTAATTTGGCACGGCCGGGAATCAAACTGGCAACCTCCTGATTAATAGCCCAATTCCCTAACTGCTCAGCCATCTGACCCACCTGACCTCCCTCACCATATGGATCTTCATATTTTCACATTTCCTCTCTTCCCTATTCCTGCACATTGTACTTTACTCTTGGTCTCCCTAGAATCTCGTTATGGACGACGAAGCCCAGGGCCTTCTTCCTTCCTCTGTGAGAGCCGTGACCGAGCCTTGCATCACTAATGACGTGCACCCCACCATGCTACACGATCAGAAGAGGCGCGACACGAAGTCCCGTGTCACAAGAGAGAAGGTCATGAAAAGGTTCCAAAAATCCCTGGTTGCCCTGGAACAGGACCTTATGACAGCCAAGGAGGAGATCCTGAACACCAACGAGTACTTCAAAGAGATGTCTCGTGTGAAGAGCCAGGGAAAAGGCCTGATGGGTGCGTCTCTAAGAAGACTCGTTTATAACGTCAGAGGGAGAAGGCTCCAGAAGATTCAGGCGCAGAAGTATATGCGGGTCAGCAAAGATTTCGATGCGCTGATCCAAGAGGTGATGAAGGACTGCATGGATGATTTCAATCTGTCGGGCCTGGAGAACTGGCAGAAAGAGGTTAAGAAGCTACGCATGGCCTGCAGGGCCTGCACTGAGAGGATCCAACCACTCGAGGTGTGTAGTTCCCCACCACAGGTCCAACCCTCTCTGGAAGAAAAGCCCTCCATCCAACGCTTCGTAAGTAATCAGTACAGACGTACTGTACGTATTCATGTATTCAGCTCTTGTTTGATTCAAGGTATGGCATGGCACTGTTTGTTGAGTATCATCCTACAGAGCCATGGGAAGATCCCAGGACCCACATGCTAAAAGGGGATGTCTTCTCTTGTTACTGTGTCTCCCCAGGATCTGTCTGAGACAGAGACCACTCCTGTGGTCTCTTTCACCACTAAGGACGCCATGGAATCCCCCCCTCTGTCTCCTCCTACTCCTGAGGCCCTCCTCTTCGACCAGCAGCTTCCCCGGGCTTTGACTCCCCTCAACCGTGTCACCGTTGGAGTTGTGACTCCAAGCAGGCCTGAGACTCCGCCTGCTGTGGTGTTTTTACCCCCCCCTCGTCTGGCACCAATCACCCACTTGAGCGCTGATCTAAAGAGGCTGCTCCAAGGAGGACTGGAAGGGCTCCAACAGGTAGGTCATGATCATCATAGGCAAATATATGATGATATTCACTGATAAAGCATAAATACATTTTAATTAATTAAATACATTGCGGACTAATGAGGCTGGAAAAGAACCATGATTTCATTGGTTCCATTTTTTTCTCAGCTCAGTGATTCATCCATGTAAGCTTGTGTTGTGCTTTCAGGATGTGACGGAAGAGAAGAAGACCTGCAGAGGGGAGAAAAAGAAGCCTTGCAAAGGGGAGAAGAAGAAGCTCGGCAAAGGGGAGAAGAAGAAGCCTGGCAAAGGGGAGAAAATGACCAAAACCCAGTCGTATATCAAACCACTGCTTGTGTTGGAAGCCAGCAACAAACAGCCAGAGGAATACTCTGAAAACAATGTGAAGGAGGAGAAAAAGAAGAAGAAGAATGTGGGAAAGAGGTGAGGACAGATAGCAGAAAGGCTAAATGGAGGGGGTGGTAGAATGTGGGTAAAGACAGCAAGACCCTCATTGTAAGGATGGGAGAATGCGTACTGGTATGGCAGATTACATATGATGTTTTTTCTTATGATTGACAGGTTTCTCCAGTGGCTGTCAAGCAAACTCATATGCGGCTGTTGTTCTGATGTTTAACAAACATCATGCATGCATACTCATGCTCGTTCTCTCTCTCTCTCTCTCTCTCTCTCTCTCTCTCTCTCTCTCTCTGTCTTTCACTACACAGAGATCATGTAGACATACACACATATGACATCATCAGTTACACTCCACCCTTACACACACACACACATTCACTCTCTTTCTCTCTCTCTCTCTCTCTCTCTCTCTCTCTCTCTCTCTCTCTCTCTCTCTCTCTCTCTCTCCCCTTCTCACACACACACTCACTCTTTCTCTCTCTCTCTCTCTCTCTCTCTCTTTGTCACACACACACACACATATTCACTATCTCTCTCTCTTTCTCACACACACACACACACACACACTCACTCTCTCCTTCTCTCTCTCTCTCTCTCTCTCTCTCTCTCTCTCTCTCTCTCTCTCTCTCTCTCTCTCCTTCCCTTCTCATACACACACACACACACACACACTCACTCTCTCTCTCTCTCTCTCTCTCTCTCTCTCTCTCTCTCTCTCTCTCTCTCTCTCTCTCTCTCTCTCTCTCTCTCTCTCTCTCACTCATATCACAGATTAATGACTAAATGTTGTTCTCAATAAAGTTATCATTTTGTGTTTCATTTGGTATTGCTTTTTGATGGTTGCCAGCCTAATAAACTATAGCCGACTATTCATTTGGTCATCTCGCACCGTAATACTGTAGGCCAACCCTCATCTCCCACAAGATAATTCTAACACTGGGCCAATGTGTCTTTTTTTACCATCAATAGCGCACACCTCAGCACACACAACATGTACTGCTCTTCTTTGGAACTGATTGGCCCTGTTTGTGACTAAACCAGAGCTAGGATTAACCAAACAAGACGATAGAATGTGAGGGAGGAAAGGGGGATGTAGGAAGTGAACGAGGGAGGAGGGTTGCAGAAAATTAGGTTAAATTAGGGTCTCTTATCCAAACTGTAGCCATGTTTAGGTGGTACATTTTAAAACCTTATTCATTTGTCTGATTTACAACAGGCTTTGTAGATAAATGCTACCCAATCCAAATCCACTGAAAAGATGGAAATAAGTTCCACCCCAATGAGTGAAGCAACACATTGCACATCGTGGTGCATGGAACATGTTTTTCAGTTGTTTTTATTGACCAGAACCATATTTTAAAAACACATGAATATGCACAGCATGGAGTGCATGTGGAATAGGGAACCTGTAAACCTTTTAAACCGACCTAACCAAAGTAATTGATCGCCAAGCCCTGTATGATGCAGAATCCTTCTCCAAGGACATAGTAGCCATACGGGTTGGTGACTGTGGCGAGGAGGGTGACGGGAAAGTAAATAAGTCTGAGGATGTTCAGAGGGGTGATGAGGGTGTGTTTCTGTTCCGGGGAGGCACTAATATGACCAGGAAGTTGTTGGAGACGAGGGTGAGATGGAACAGGAGGAAGACCAGCATGCTGTAGTCGTCCTGGGGAATGACTGTGGGCACTGCCAGCTCCATGCCAGTTCCGGATGTGCCAGCCGTACCCGCTGTGGCCTAGAACCAGACCTCAGTCCAGACCCACTTGCTCCCCACGTTTAGTTGAACCCAAGCAGAACACTTCAGCACCAACTGGAACCACAAACTCTTGACCACAGTTCTGACTGGAGCCATAAGAAAGGCTGAATCCAAAACCAGCAACGAACACCAAGATTTCAACCTCAGGTAGAACTGGAAGTATCTCTGTGTGTGGGGTCAGATGGCTGAGCGGTTAGGGAGTCGCGCTAGTAACCAGAAGGTTGCTAGTTCGATTCCCGGCCGTGCCAAATTACGTTGTGCCCTGGGGCAAGACACTTCACCCATCTTGCCTCGGGGGAATGTCTGCTAAACGACAAAATGTGATGTGTGTGCATAATAGATCGTGATGTGTAGGGATGTTACTTCGAATCCTGGGTTTGTGTTTTTTGAATGAGGAATGGACAACGACTTTATGTGGGGAGTGATGTTTCTTGATCTCCGACTTTCTCTCTGTGTGATCTTCACTCAGTTCAGACTGCTAACAGGGAGTGAGTGCTTCAACAGAAACAGTGCTGAGGAAAAAATGCTGCCTAGAGGATTTACAATCCCAAAGCATCCTGGTGGCCTTGTGTTTATCAGGAGGCCAGCACCCTGCAACAGACTCACCCACTCTCCCTTCTCCAAGACTCACTGTTGGCGTCTAACAGAAATACTCTTTCTCTGAGTTCACAAACTAATTCTACACAATTCTAACAGGTTTCATACATACCTGCTCTAGATATCGATGAAACATTTCAGATTCCACAACATACCTGTGTATGGAAAGCCTGTGTCTTCAATGGCACAATTGCCTTATTCCAGGGGCTGTAACGTAGAGATTATCATACCAGCCACTTGTCAAATTTGGCTCTGAGATTAAGACCCGGAGTGTTGATATAAGTACGTTCGACCATTTCTGAGGAAGAGGAAATGTTTCTCATTGTTTTGTGGGTTACACAACTGTGTGTGTGGTGCCAGTAATGCCATTCAGCAAAAATCGGGTACACTGCTTCTGGTAATAATGTGTGTGTGTGAGAGTGTGTGTGTGTGTGGGGGGGGGGGGTGCAGTGGACAGCAGAGGGTGAATCTTATTTACAGTCCAGGAAATCCTGCTATTCTCCTGTCTGTGCCTCCTCCCCGCTCCTAACCCAAGTGTTTGAACACCAACCTTTCTGCCCTTTGCTGACATGATGGGGTGAAAAGTGTGTGCGTGTGTCCATGTTGGTGCGCACGAGTGTGTCCCTGTGCCACTTTTGTTTTTGTGCTGTTGTGGAGGGGTAGGTACCCTAGACAGGAAGGAGGGGAGGAGGAGAGGGGGGGGGGATATTGAAAAGGCAGATAAGCATAGTGGACAGTCCCAGTCCACTCAATAACTTCAGAGAGAGAGCGAGAAAGAAGAGTTCATTGAGAGAGAAAGAGAGAGAGAGAGAGGTAGAGGCAAAGCCACAGAGGCACAATTGGATTCAGAGAAAGATAAAGAAACGAAAGGAACGAAGTACTATACTCTAGAAAGTATGTGTGAGACCAAGTTGAGTCTTGTCGCTAACACACAGCTGCAGGTGATGCTGCTGGTGCTGCTAGGGATATGCAGAACTCCTACTACTGCCACACCAAGCCCGGTAAGCGCAATACTCTAAACACACACACACACACACACCATTACCATCGTTTGCATTGTGTGTTTGTTTGAGTGTTGGGTCAGCACGTTGAGGCTTCATGTTGTTCCAATGCAAGTTTGAGTATTGTAGTGTACCCACCATTGCATGCTGGGTAAATCAGTTAGTGCATATCCCAGTGGACCCTCGGGAAAAATCCCTTCCTGTTTATTCAGTGATGGCCTGGGATGTTTGTAGATGTGATGATTTCAGACGAATAGAGTGCGTGTTTTAGTAATGGCTGTAACACATATCATTTTCAACAGAACATTTGCACCAAAAAAACTGTGCTGACAACTAGGACCCAGTGTCATTCCTGCCTCTTAACTAATCTGTTAACGTGCCCAACGGGCTACCGCGTAAGCCATGGGACATTAACAAGAGACTGCAAGTGAGTGTGCCGGAGGGGTGGAGCATGGGAGTGGGAAAAGACGTTCATTTAAGTAGACTCGTAAATAGCATTTCTGAATCTGGAAAAACAAAAAAAGAAATCTGTGTCCAAATATGTGTGTTTGTGTGTGTGTGTGTGTAGGTTCTCATATGGGACCAGAAACGGTGAGTCCTTTGTTGGCTGTTCTAAAGAGTGCTTCAAGGAGCTTACCGTGAACAGCTGCTGTCCAGGCTACTGGGGGCCGGACTGCATCGGTGAGTTAAACAACACCTGCCGACGCCACTAACGCAACCCCACCAAACTCAGCCATGACGCTCATCGATGAAGGGAGGATTGAAGCAACTCTATCATAGCTGTCCGCCATGGTTAGTCCCGGAGAGAAAACGAGTATCGTTTTGACGAGTTTGGTGCTCGGCACAGCAAGCGGTCCGGTATGTTGTCCCACGTTTACGCTGTAGTTAAACCTTGTATGACACTGAGGAAACATTTTGATAGGAAAGATTGAAATGTGAACTCCCACAACCTCCCCAAGCCGTAGGAAAAAGCGAGTCCAATCTCCTCTTGACACGCTGAAAGGAAACAATATGGCCAATATGGTTTGGGAGTCATTAAAGGTATCTTTCGATGATTTGGTCACAAACAAGGGAACCCAGGCCTGCTGGAGAGCTGGAGGCAGGGCCGGCCCAAGGCATAAGCAAACGCGGCTGCTTAAGGCCCCCGTAGCTGCCAGAGGGCCCCCAATATACATGAAATTACAGTTTAATGTACCGTGTTTCTGCAATTAAACGATGCTCTCAATTAAACGCTGCACCAAAAATGAACATTGTTTAATAAACGCCGCCCCAAAAATACGGTAGGAATAGCATGTCCTGAAATACCTAGCTTAGTAGCAGCATATCATTAATGTAATTAATAATGAACATTCTCTTCTCTTGCACTCGGGGTCCACTGTTGTGCATTAGAAGGGAAGCTTACGAAAAATAGCCAGAAAACGAATAGCAGTCTAGGAAGTCTGGAGAAGCAGGTGCTCTTGAGGTAGCAAGCTAAACTAGTTTACAGGCAGTACAGTAGCTTAGGTAGTAGTCGGCGACGCTGAGTTGCCCCCAAATAAATTCTGCTTAAGGCCCCATAAAGGCTTGGGCCGGCCCTGGCTGGAAGGGTGTCAGGCGCGACCTGTGTGTGCAGGTTGACCCACATTGTGAACCAACCTGCTGTACTCTCCTCCAGGATGCAGGCCAAGCCGAGCAGGGGACTCGCACACTTCCTTCCTCCCCGCCACGGGACACTGTCAGCGGGTCCTTGTCTTCCAGGAATGTGCTGACATCTGGGGGGGGGGGGGGGGTCTTGGGGGGGGGGGGGGGGGGGGGGGTTGAAGTTGTGCAAGTGTGAAAAGGGGGGCTTCCCATTGTTTCCTCTCTTTAAGTTCTCTTTCAGTTGTTTTGTCCCATAATGCCGTCTTGGATTATTGAGGAAGCGGGGTGGAAACGATAACAAGACGGCTATCTTCTTGGCCTCCTGCATTGTCTTGTGGCAAAGTAGCATTGATGTGTGAAGTGTGTGTGTGTTTGTGAGTAGGAGGGAGTGAGAGAGCGAGGTAAGGTGAGGGTCGGAGAAGGTGAGTGAGGGAGAAGGAGAGGCAGGGAGGGAGCGAGTGAGAAAGGGGTAGATGGGTGGGAAGATTGTGTCTCTGGAGATGGAAAGTAGAGAGTTGAGTGTCTTAATGCCACAGTCCCTGACAAGAACCAGTGAGGGGGAAGGAGGGGGCAGAAGGTCACATGGAAGAGAAGGAGGGGACAGAAGGTCACATGGAAGAGAAGGGGGGGGCAGAAGGTCACATGGAAGAGAAGGAGGGGACAGAAGGTCACATGGAAGAGAAGGAGGGGACAGAAGGTCACATGGAAGAGAAGGAGGGGACAGAAGGTCACATGGAAGAGAAGGGGGGGACAGAAGGTCACATGGAAGAGAAGGAGGGGACAGAAGGTCACATGGAAGAGAAGGGGGGGACAGAAGGTCACATGGAAGAGAAGGGGGGGACAGAAGGTCACATGGAAGAGAAGGGGGGGGCAGAAGGTCACATGGAAGAGAAGGGGGGGGCAGAAGGTCACATGGAAGAGAAGGGGGGGACAGAAGGTCACATGGAAGAGAAGGGGGGGACAGAAGGTCACATGGAAGAGAAGGGGGGGGCAGTTTGAACAGATACAAATCTGCTCAGTCACATCCCTTGAAACACTGCCCAAACACAGCATGGCACTTTCCCTACTCCTCAAATCCCATCCTAAGATTGTCTTTGGCCCTGCCCCTGAGTGACAGAAGTTAGGTTTTCGATTGTAAAAAACGCGTACGTGTCTTTTCCAGAGTGCCCAGAGGAAGCCAAGATGCCGTGCAGTAACAATGGAGTGTGCTCGGATGGCATGGGAGGGAATGGCACCTGCACTTGTAAGGTACTGCCATCACACACTCTCCTTCAGACAGCGTAAGGAAGTAAGCGATGGGCTTTGAGGAGGACACCTCATCAGAAACACCAGAACAGAAGCTTAACCAATAGGAAGAATAACCAATAGGACAACAGTACCGGTTGAATCCTTACCTTGCCTCTACTATGAAACTCAGAACACACACACCCGCCCAGCGTTGCACCAACCCCATGTTTTCTCTCCGCAGCCTGGCTTTTCTGGCACAGCCTGTGAGGACTGTGCAGATCATCTCTATGGCGCCACCTGCAGCTCAGGTAAGTGCTTACGGCTCTCTCTCCCTCCACATTCACAGTGACCTCTCTGGGTGCTACGCGGGCAGGCTTCTTTCTCCGTCCCGTAATGGTTTGTCGCTCTGCCAGTTTGCAGGTGCGTACATGGCCTCTGTAACGCAGGTCTCCGCGGTGACGGGAAATGCACCTGCTTCTCTGGGTATAAAGGCCCTAACTGTGACCTGGGTAAGAGTCTGTCTGTCTGTCTGTCTGTCTGTCTCTCTCTGTCTCTCTCTGTCTCTCTCTCTCTCTCTGTTCTCTCTCTCTCTCTCTCTCTCTCTCTCTCTCTCTCTCTCTCTGTGTTCTCACTCTGTGTGCGTGTGTCTCTCTCTCTCGTGTATTGTGGGTGTGTTTGTTGACAGTTCGTATCTCCCTGCCCTCTGTGTGTCCACCAGCCCTGCCAGAGTGTGTTGCCATGAGCTGCCCAGAGAACTCTCGCTGTATAGAGGAGGCCCTCACGGGGGCGCTGGTGTGCCGATGCATGCCTGGCTACCAGAAGTCTGGAGACAAGTGTACATGTGAGGGTCTTCCCAATCCCAACACCCACACGTCGCCTCCTCTCCCTGCCCTCCTCATCGAGTTTCTCATCTCCTTTCCTTGTCTCCTTTCCTCGTCCCCTTTCCTTGTCTCCTTTCCTTGCCTTAAATCGTTGTCTCTGTTCTCTCCTGCCCCAGCTATAAACCCCTGCCTGCAGTCACGGATGTGCCACCAGTTTGCCACCTGTGCCCACCTGGGACCCAACCAGCACTCGTGCACGTGTGGGCAGGGCTACAGTGGGGACGGCGTGGTGTGTGTGCCCATCGACCCCTGCCAGACTGACCTGGGGGGCTGCTCTGCTGACAGGATGGAACGCTGTGTGTTCGATGGGCCGGGGAAGGTGGGTATCTCGGTGGGAGTGTTGGCAAATCATTTGAAATTATTCTCCTAACTTTCCTTTCTGAGTTTTGATGTCCCCCCCCCCCCCGACTAAAGTGTGTTGGTTTCTCCCAGTCTCATTGTGATTGCCAGGAAGGGTTCAGACCACGGCCAGGAATTACGGGCTGCTTTGTCAAAGACCTATGCAAACCAGACTCCTGTGACAAGAATGCCAAATGCACGACTGAAACGCCGGGAGAGGTGACCTGCACGTGTCTGGAGGGTTTCCTGGGCAACGGCAAGATTTGTTTTGGCAACATCATGCACCGCCTGAACGAGCTGAACACCGAACCCGGCGGCCAATGGGTTGGTCAGCTGGGATCGGCCATCACTCTCTTCGGTAGGAGCTGGATTGGCCTCTGGAGACAGGAAGAGCACCATATAAGGGCAATGATGGGAACTGTTTTTTTCCAGATACAATCCTAGTCATTGCCTCGTTGTCTTCATATCTCTCTCTTAGGGTCCCTCGCTTGGCCCCTGAGCAACCTTGGGCCCTTCACTATTTTCGTCCCCATAAACAAAGGGTTCAAGACAGGACAGGTAATATACATCTTTGCACCACTTTACATGCCTTTATACTGACTTTCATCCTCTTTAAAAGTGAAGAAATAAACTATTACATAGTATATTATGCTAAGGACTGCATAGCGTATATTTGGTTACAGTATATATAGAATACAGTATGACTTTTATTGTGTGTGTGTTTGTGCTGTTCCAGGCGAGAAGCCTGGTGAGTGACAAGGACAAGACCAAGTACCTGTGTAACCTGCACCTGGTAGCAGGAGAGCTGAATTCGGAGAAACTGAAGCAGGGAGACACCTACTACACCCTCACTGGCAAAGGGGGCGAGGCCACCATTGGCGAGGTGGGCGGGACTAGACATGGGGTGGGCGGGACTTGTCATGGGGTTCGAATGAGAACACACGACTGTATCTGTAATGTGTTTTAGAAAGCCAGATCCCCAGGCAAGAACAGGAGGGGTGCACACCAGACACACCCCACACGCGCCAGACACTACACACTAGACACACACACCAGACACACCAACTGTACGAGGATTCAGCTGGCATTTCCTGTCACTTGAAACATCCTACTTCGGTCAGCATGAACAACACGTTACAAAGACTTAAGTATCACATAACTGTAGTAACGTCAGCAACCCAGAACCCACCCACCCACACACACAACACGATACTCTTGTGGGGGATTCGCCGTGTGATCTATCGACCATATCCTCTGCTAGTATATCTGACATAACACACAGACTGTTGAGGGAAGAACCTTTGGGAGACCGAAGTGCCTGACCTGCCAGTAGCAAGTGTTTCTTTATCTACTGTGTCCACATAACCTGCTGACCACACACACACACACACACAAACACACACACACACACACACACCCTGTGGGCCATGTTGTTATCTGTAGGTTTGACTTGGCTAATGAGGTTGGCCCTAAACTGACCCCACTGTGTCTTTTGAGTTTGTGTGTGTGTGTGTGTGTGTGTGTGTGTGTGTGTGTGAGTGCACAAGTAGAGCGAGTGTGTGCAAGAGTGGGGAGATGAGGGAAAGACAGAAGGGAGGAAAGAGATCACAATATGTGAAGGAAGAGAGGAAACATGAGGCTGTGTGTTCTTCCTGTGTTTCTCTTCCTCTCCACCCCCCCCCCCCCACACTCCCCCTCCACTTCCTTTAGGGCTGCATGTGTGTCATTTAAAATGCTTCCCCTCGGGAAGTGGAATCTGAGATCCCTTTGAACTATGAACTCTTTTTTTCTTTTCTTTTCTGCTTACTCCTTCACTTAACAGTGCAGCATACCCTATGAACAAAACCAAAGCATCTTATGTAAATAGTAACCCGCAAGAGATTAAGCACAGGACTTGAATTCGACATACTGTAGCCGTTACAGAATGGGCACTGGAAACGTTTTCGTTTCTATTATTTGCCATACGTGCCTTTGATCATGGATCACAGTGTGTGTTTGTCGGTGTGCGAGACAGGACAAGCAGCTCAAGATCCGTCTCTATGGCAGCCGGAAGAAGGCGGACGTGGTCCAGGCTGACATCCCAGCAGCCAACGGGGTCATCCACCTCATCAACAAGCTGATGGACAGCGTCGTGCCCACAGTGACCAGCGAGAAGGAGGTGGAGACGCCGCACGGCATACGAAACACCGGTCGTGCACACAACACGACCTAACATGTCGTCCATAGCACCTTACCAAATGTCGTCATGGGTTGAATGGAATGTTTCTCATTCCTTTTTTTGATTTGTTTATATGATATCTGATGCGTGTGTTTTTTTGGGGGGGACAGGAGGACCTGATGAAGGTTCTATCAGACAACGGGAAGTTTGCCCAATTCAAGGGTTTACTGCAGGTAGCCGCACTGTTGGTGCCACTTCTTGGTAAGCCACTCAAATGTAGGGCCGGCATGTGTGTGGTTGTGACAAGCGATGTTTCCGGTGCAGAAAGCCAACATGGCGCTGATGCTGGAGGAGCCGGGCCCGTTCACCCTGTTTGCCCCCACTGGCGCCGCCTTTGACGCCATGAAAGAAGGGCACCTGCAGTACCTCACCTCCAGCGAGGTAGGGACTCTGGGGGCTGTGTGTGAGCTCTGTCTCTCTCTGTCTGTCTCTGTCTCTCTCTGTCTCTGTCTCTCTCTCTGTCTGTCTCTCTCTCTGTCTCTCTCTCTCTCTGTCTCTCTCTCTCTGTCTCTCTCTCTGTCTGTCTCTCTCTCTGTCTGTCTCTCTCTCTGCCACACACACACACGTTCACATTCTCACACTCTTTTCACTTTCTCTTTCTCTGTCCGCTTTCAACCCCCTCCCTCCCTCCCTAACCTCCCTCCCTCTCTCTCTGTCTTTGTGTCTTTTTCACCCCCCCCCCCCACCCCCCTTCCTTTCAGGGCTCCATCAAGCTTCTGGAGCTTCTGAAGAACCATGTGGTTTCCTCTGAGGTGAGTCAATGTTGACCTTGTCAACGTTTACCTGGACCACAGGTAGACACCTTCCTAACAGTGCGGATGAACTGACTTGTGGTTTCCCACTGCTCTCAAGCTGGAGGTGTACAACGTCGTGTCCAAACCTCAATTTGTGACCAAGGCCAATCAGCTTCTCACGATCAACGTGACCGAAAATGTAAGTACACACAGCCATGAAAATATTCCCAAGCGTGTTTTTGTTTATTTTTGAGTGGGTTGGGAGGAAAGGGGGCGGTGCTTATAAATCGATTGGCCGACACACAAGGATGCAACAAGCTTGGGGGGCGGGGCCAGCTTGTTGTTTCCGATTGGCCGAGATCGCTCATGTCGGACTGCGACTCCTCCTCCTCCCAGGGAAATGTCCTGGTGAACGGCGTGGCGGTCGTCCTGGAGGCGGACGTGCAGGCCAAGAACGGACGCCTCTATTCGCTGGACGGGGTCCTGATCCCGCCCTCCATCGAGCCCCTGCTGCCCCACAGGTGTGACGTCACGGAGAACCACATCGTCAAGGTGCGCTCCCGGTCTGACTCCTCCCCCCCGCCCCCCTCCCCTCCCCCACCCCTCCCTTTCATCCTTACTCTTCCATCCAGTATGACATCCAAATCTTGTTGAAAAACGTATTTGGTTGTATATGAATGAATGGTGAATGGTAATGGCGGATGGCTCGGCCACTAATCAGCAGGCGGAGGTCCTGTCCAATCTGTTGTTAAGACTTCTTGATGGTCTCGGCCTTGAGTGAACCAGCCCGGTCGTTCTGCCCTGTCTCTCTCCAGGGTGCTTGTGTTAGCTGCTTCAAAGTGGCCAAAACACCCTGCCCCTCAGGCGAGTCCATGGTAAGAGATGACTCTCTCACGCACACACGGTTCAAAAGACAGGAGGTTACGATTGTGATGTTTTGTCTCTTGACCTGGCTTCCTTCCTGTGTGTGTGTGTGTGTGTGTGTGTGTGTGTGAGCAGGATGCCTTCAAACGAGGTTGTGTGTTCCGGGACACTTCTTTAGGGCTGAGCATCCCCACGTTGGGCTGTGCCCCCTTGTGCAACGCGACCGTCACGGTACGCCCATCACCACACACCACTCCAACCTGTTACACACCCACTGTGGTTTTAGTGCTTACATTACACCAAATCTCCTCTGCTCCCTCCTCCAGATTCCCAGGTGCTGTCCGGGCTTCTACGGCCCAGACTGCAGCCCGTGTCCTGGGGGTTTCACCGTGCCTTGCTCTGGTCACGGCCAGGTAAGTCAAACCAGACCTCTGTACCTCCTTTCAGCCGAGAGGCAGAGCTCACACCCCATCTCCCTCGAATAAGATTTGAGATACTTTCGAATTCTCTTTGCGTCCACCATCACCTGTCTGACTGGCTGCTTCTTGGGGTTAGCATTCTTTGGGTGCTAGCACATTGCTAACACACCAGGAAGGGATCACAATGACGCGTGAAATGACGACGCGTATTCCTTCATGTGCTTTTGGTCGGTACTGTCCTCTGCCCCATCCTCACAGTGCATGGACGGGACGGAGGGGAACGGCACCTGCGTGTGCGAGCCCAACTTCAAAGGCTCTCGCTGCCAGTTTTGCTCTGACCTCGACAGCTACGGACCAGGCTGCGACAAAAGTACGTTCTCCCGCTCTCCTGACCCACGTGCCCACGGGTCTGCCTAGCGATCGGTTTGAGAAAGCGTGCCTCCTCACCTTGTTGCCATGGCCCTTGGCTGACGTGTGTCTCAGGTTGATAACTCACCCCCCCGCCTCTCTCTCTCTCTCCCCCCTCCCTCTCTCTCTCTCTCCCTCTATCCTTCCCTTCCCCCCCCCCCCATTTTGTCTCCCTTTACCTCCACCTCCCCTCCTCCTTCCCTCTCCCCCACCTCTCTCTCTCCCCCTCTCCTTTCTGTCTCTCCCTCTCTCCTCCCCCCCCCCCCCCCCCCCCCACAGAGTGTGACTGCATCCACGGTGAGTGTGATAACAGGGTGGAGGCGGACGGGCGCTGTAAGTCCCATTCCTGCCAGAAGGGCTACACGGGCAAGTACTGCGAGCGCCACACCCAGGCCTGCGGCACGCTGGTGCAGTTCTGCCACGCCCACGCCGAGTGCGATTTCAACGGCGGCGCCGTCAAGTAAGTGTTCCCGGCCGCACTGAGGTCCCCTGGCGCGTGCGCGCCGCGCACGGGCTACGGTGACGATCGTGCCTCTGTGTGTGCGCAGGTGCGTGTGCAAGCCTGGTTACCAGGGGGACGGCGTCACGTGTTTGGAGGCGGACCCATGTGCTCTGCCGCATCGGGGAGGCTGCAGTGAAAATGTAAGAGCACAGCCATTACCTACACTACACACACACACGTTCACATTACATTTAGTCATTTAGCAGACGCTCTTATCCAGACCACTTACAGTAAGTACAGGGACATTGTCCCCGAGGTAAGTAGGGTGAAGTGCCCTGCCCAAGGACACAACGTCATTTGGCACGGCCGGGAATTGAACCAGCGACCTTCCGATTGCTAGCCCGATTCCCTAACCGCTCAGCCACCTGACTCCTACACACACACAAACACAGTGGTTGAAAAGCATAAAAGCCACTTTGCTTTGCTCACTGCTTCCCCCTGCAGGCTAAATGTATCAATACGGGACCTCAAACACACACATGCCAGTGCATGACCGGCTGGATGGCGGATGGGGACCAGTGCCAGGCCATCAACCCTTGCCTGCTCCCAGAGAGGGGCAACTGCCAAGCCAACGCCAGCTGCATATACGTGGGGCCGGGTCAGGTGGGTCACCGAGGAAGGCGCGGCACGATAACACCCTTTTCTAGACGCTTGTTCACGCTGACGGTCGGCGGTGTCGTGTGCTGCTCTCGTCTTCAGAGCGAGTGCGTGTGCAAGGACGGCTTCCTTGGGAACGGGAGGGAGTGCGAGGCCATCAACGCGTGCGTGACCCAAAACGGCGCTTGTCATTTCCTGGTAGGTGGTGACACACCCGCTGTTTGGCAACTGGTCGGCCCCGATCGAAAAAACCAAACGCGAAACAAAACGTTGAGCCAGTGTCTTCCACGTGTTGATGAAGATGACAGCGGAGATGTACTCAGTGCACAGATGTTTAAGGGTGTGGCTTTCACAGGCGAGTTGTCTTCAGCTGTCGGGCGTGTGGACCTGCGTGTGTGATGCCGGGTGGAAGGGAGACGGCAAAGTGTGTTACGGTAACTTGGAGCAGGAGTTAAGGTCCATGCCTGGCATCACCAACTTCTTCCGAATCGTGTCGGTGAGTGCGGCCGATCGCGCTGCAGCTCACGTTTGAACGCTGCCCCACGGATAACCCCCCCCCCCCCTGTCTCTTCTGCTGTTGGAAGGAGGGGAAATTCGAATTGAAAGTGATGTTTGCCACCCCCCCCCCACCCCACCCCCATTCAGGACGGACACATTTCCCAGATGATGATCTACCAGAACATCACTGTTCTGGTGCCTTCGACGGAAGCCGTGGGTAAGATGACCGCGGACGAACGATCCTACTGGACAGCGAAGGACAACCTTCCTAGCCTGGTCAGGTAATACTCTGTCATGGTTCAAGAGGCGTTGTTTGTCGTGAGGAGGGGATATGCATAGTCAAAATGATCAACCGCTAATGGAGGACCTTTCTAAGCTAAGAAGTTGGCTATGTTAGTTTGAGGGAGATCGAGAGTGAGATAGATTGAAGGGGAGAAAGAGAGACAAGAAAATGCTCTTCCGATTCCCTTGTCACGGTAGGAATCACATGATCGACGGGATCTACACACTCGCCGACTTGCGCAATATCTCCCGTGCGCGAATCCCAAATCTTCTGAAGGCGCCTCTTCCTATCTCAACCACCAATGAGGTAAGTCGAAGGGCAGGGCTCACCAAATCTCAAAGAACACTAGGCGTGTTCAACGTCATGCAGCGCCGGCGTCGCCTGCAGCCGCCTGCAGCCCGGCTGACTTGAAGCAGCCAACGGCATTCTCAGCTTCAAGGCAGCCGGCTGCAGCCGTCTGTCGGTGCCGCCGGCGCTGCATGAAGTCGAACACGCATACGGAAACAGGGCAATGCCACCGCCAACAAATGAGTGACATCAATGTTTTTTTTCCAGACCACAGTGATTGCAGGAGCGGCAGTAACCAGGGCTAACGTGATGGCGTCCAATGGATTGATCCACATCATTGATAAGGTGCAAATGTATAAGAATTGTGAAATGTACTTTTGTTTATCTTGTGTCAGAAGATTAGAATGTCTCCTTCATCCCCTACTCACCTCTCGTTTCTATTCCCATTCATCTCTGTCAAAATGTGTTTCCAGGTGTTGATTCCAGGGAAGGATTTAAGTGAAGGACTTGTTGCTGTGCTCAACCAGAGACCAGAGTTCTCTCTGTTCAGTTCTTACATCATTGTACGTATAAAAAAAGTCGACTCCATGCTCTGCCAACCACACAGAATGTCAACTTGTCTGGACTGTTCCAGAAAACCATAATAAACCGATGATCTGCCGCCCTCTTAGCAACACAACCTGACAGACAAGATCGCAGAAAGTTTTGAGTACACAGTGTTTGCCCCGACCAACGATGCCATCAAAGAATACCTCAAGAAGACGGCATTCCAGTCTATGGTACGAGGACCGCTTTGTCGAGTTCCGTTTGATTCTGTCTCGTGTATCATGTTCGTTCCTTGATGTGTTGATTTGGGCGCAAATCGATGTGTGTGTGTGTGTGTGTGTGTTGGCGGTAGGATCTCAACCTCACCCAGTATCACATAGTGCCCAACCAGAGGCTGCTACGGTCTGACCTTCAGGGAGGTGCCTACAAAGACACCATGCTGGGCTTCTCCTACCAGCTGGAGATCCTGCCCAAAGACGGAAAGGTGAGATCTCGGATCTTCCGTTCCAGTTACCCAGCGTCAAGGTTTCAGGCATGCTCGCGTCGTGCACATACAAATGGGGCGTCAACCCAAAACGTGAATCGGATGCATTCCTCGACATGCGAGTTTGGAGGAAATATTTTTGGAAGTATAGTTTGAAACGGCATCCACGCTCGCAATGTTTGACATCCTCTCCCTCTGTTCCTCTCTGCAGCTGTATGTGAATGAGGCCCTGCTGAATGTGTCGGACGTTGACACTGTCAAGGGGGTCATCCACGGTCTCACCTCAGTCCTGGAGATCCGATTGAACCGCTGCGATAAGGAGCGCTTGAGAATAGCAGCGGTACGCGCCATTCCCACAACGTTTCCTCTCCTGTATTGTGATTTCGAGCATTCAGTCAAGTCACAGTTGGTGTTTCTGGAGCTGTTAAGGATGAACAATGTGTCAAACTAATTTTTCCCTCCACCCCCCCTCTCCCAAAGGGAACCTGTCAAGATTGCTTCCACCCATTGAACAAGATATGTGAAGAAGGAGCACAACCTGTGGTGCGAGCATGTCAATCATTCCTAGCCCCGGAGATACACGATAGACTCCTACACTAAACGGCGTGCCACATTTAACACACATCTCTTATCCCCTGCAGTCGAATGTGCCCAGGAAGTGTATGTTCAGTCGGATGTACCAGGGCGAGAGGCTACTCGGGATTGGCTGCAGAGCCACCTGCAAGACTACCACCATTGTACGTGAGCAATTGCCAACCGAAATTGAGGTTCAGAAAGACGAGTGTAATCGAACTGTAACCTCCCTGTTAATCAGTGCCTGGGTGTCCCTGAAGGGTGATATGAGCCTGTAGCGGTTGCAATGAACTTCCACGGGGACAGAGTTTGCCGGAAGTGTAGCATACTTTCCAATGACAACTCTTTGAGTACCAAAGTGGACAAGGGGTTCCATGTGAATCATGGCTTAGTTGGTCCTAACAGATGATAGAGTACAGTAGCAGGGAGAGCAGTGTTGTGCAGAACACACAACACTAGTAGCAACTCAAGCTGTGTGAGCGGTAATGCTAACTGTATGTCTGCTTGTGAGCGGTAATGCTAACTGTATGTCTGCTTGTGAGCGTTAATGCTAACTGTATGTCTGCTTGTGAGCGGTAATGCTAACTGTATGTCTGCTTGTGAGCGCTAATGCTAACTGTATGTCTGCGTGTGAGCGGTAATGCTAACTGTATGTCTGCGTGTGAGCGCTAATGCGAACTGTATGTCTGTGTGTGAGCGGTAATGCTAACTGTAAATCTGCCTGTGAGCGGTAATGCTAACTGTAGCCTATGTCTGTGTGTGAGCGGTAATGCTTGTATGTCTGCGTGTGAGCGGCAATGCTAACTGTATGTCTGCATGTGCCGGGATTGATGCCGTCTCTTCCTGCAGGTGCGTAAGTGCTGCGGTGGCTACTTTGGAGAGCACTGTGAGCCTTGTCCTGGGCCCAAGGGCGAGCCCTGCTTTGGGAATGGGGTGTGTGTGGATGGCACCAACGGTACCGGAGTGTGCCAGTGTGGCAAGGGCTTCAGCGGGACCGGCTGTGAAACCTGCCAGGCCGGCAAATACGGCATTCACTGTGACCAAGGTACCTCCAGGGTTCAAACACATACCGCTAAGATACTAACAATGCACTGTGTGTTTCACTTATTATAAGCCCCTAATTCTCTCTCTCTCCCTCGCTCTCTCCCTCCCTCTCTCTCTGTCTCTCCCTCCCCTTAGACTGTGTGTGCAGGAATGGCCGGTGCAACGATGGTCTGAACGGGAGCGGGTCGTGCGAGTGTGACGTGGGGTGGAGAGGAGTCACCTGTGATGAAAGTAGGGCCACACCGCCTGCATATTAAACAAACCTATGACATCCTCAAGGAGACTGCACCACATCATCCCATATCATGGGATATGGTTTTCATTTACAATCAGAAATATCTTACCTCGGTTATGGTAGATACACTATTATTTTGTTGACATGGTGGTTTTCCGGACCTTTTTAAAGGAAATGTTTGTGTATTTTAGCTAGTTTAACTTAACGTATGGTTTTCAGAGGTTTACTCAATGCTCTGTCCTCGTGTGCGGCAGATAGTTTTGGTGAAAGGTGTAACCGTACGATTCCTCAAACTGTCCCACACAGAGATCACCTCCAAAGCAGATGAGCTGTGCAATACCATCAAGTGCCACACCAGCGCAAAGTGAGTGGAACGAGCGCTCTCTGTTTCTTTCTCGTTTGAGTTCAGTGACGGTGACTCGTCTCGCCTCTCCCACAGTTGTGTCATCAACCCGGACGGTTACAAGTGTGTCTGTGCTGCAGGCTTCGAGGGCAACGGAACGTACTGTAAAGGTAAGCGCAGACAAGCCCGCACAGCCTGCTTGGCACGATCAAGTCCCCAAAAAGATGGGATTAGTTCAGGTATTGTTGGATGACTTTGTGTTTGTGTATCCAGCCAAAGATGCTTGTGCAGTCAACAATGGAGGTTGCAGCGTCAATGCCAAATGTAAGAGGACCCTGCCTGGTCGCAGGGACTGCGTGTGTATCCCCGGGTACTCTGGTGACGGGCTGGTTTGTGTTGGTAAGTGGGCCACTCTTTGAAGTGAGAGCATGTTGACCTGTGCTTTGTCTCGTTTGGATGAACGGACCCTCCTGCGTGCTTGTCGCCATAGCGTTGGTTCCAGCCCAACGGGATGTTTCTGATTTCCCCCAGAGATCAATCCTTGCCTGGAGGGCCACGGAGGATGCCATGCCAACGCTGACTGTATCCACACAGGTCCGAACAGAGTAAGTTGATCTGTCGGTGTTGACAGACCCATCTGTCCCCACCTGCTTGTCTTCACGTGTGTCTTTTTGAATGATTTCGATCTTTTTTTTAACAAAACGTGTGTTTCGTAAACGTGAACTGAAATGCATCGCCTCGCCTCCAGACATCTTGCGTTTGCAGCCAAGGCTACTCGGGAACTGGCAAGACGTGTACCATGATCGACCTCTGTCGAAAGGTACAGCATAGCACAGCACGGGCTTCCATTCACGACAAGCAATTTCCGAGGTCGAGACAACGAAACCTGCTCACGGACAGGAGCGTAACTGTGTGGATGGTGTCCCCTGTCAGAATAAGGGCGGGTGCCACCGCCACGCCTTATGTAACTGTGTGGTTTGTGTCCTCGTCAGAATAAGGGCGGGTGCCACCGCTACGCCATCTGTAACATGACCAGTCCTGGTGTGCGCAAGTGCACCTGCTCGTCCGGTTACATCGGGGACGGCCTGACGTGCAAAGGCACTGTGTGGAGGGTGAATACACAAGCTCCTCACACACACACACACACACGCTGAACTCTCACGGTGTCCCTTCAATCTGCCTCCACTACTCATCTGATTGCCCAACGTTAATCCCTCAACAGGAACTGCAGGCCAGGAAGTTGAGGGACTTCTACATGGGAATGATGGTGAGTGTATGCAATACATAATAATATGACCAAGGTACTGCTGACGGCTATCTATATAAACAGACTGGACAATCATTGGCGTGGTTTCCAGGCCTGCTAGGTAGGACTTTACGTACTGCTACTGGTTTGTTCCTTGTTATTGAAGCGACCAGTAAGCAGCTCCCTTGATTCCTGGTGGTGGAGCGGCTTTGATGAATCCGGATTTGATCGAATCTGAGATGTTGTTTTTGCCTCTTTAAAAGTTGACCGACTTGTCCCTGCGAGGGAGGGGCCCGTTCACCGTCTTTGCCCCGGACGCAGAGGCCTTCGGAAAAGTCGGCAGGGAGGTGAGGAGGGACAGAGTTTGGGTTAGCGAGCGGGCGGGCGAACGCGCCAGTGACTGCCCTGATCTTTGTCGTCCCGTCTGCCCGCAGATGAAACGGATGATTGGGTTGAGCAACACCCGACCTTCCACGAGAGAGAAGTACGCCGACATCCTCCGCTACCACGTTGTGTCCTGCCACGCCCTGTTGGCCTCGGACCTGACCACGCCCAGGAACCTCACCACCCTCATGGGGGACGTCCTCCACGTCTCCTCCGTCAAGGTGAACCGACGACGTTGGGACGCCGACCCCGCCGCGTAAACGATCGAGGAGTCGGACGGAGGATGTCCTCTCCCTGCATACGGTACATAGGGATGAAAACGTCATGTGTAGAATGTGCACCTCTGCCTTCGTCTCGCAGGGCTCCATCTTTATCAACAACGTGGCCAACGTGACGTTCAGCGACGACGCCAGCAGCAACGGAGTCATCCACGTGATCGACACTGTCCTCGTCCCCAAAAGCGTATCCCTGACCGGGGACGCGTCAACCAGCCCCATCAAGTTTACTTCCAAGGGAACTGTACGAAAACCCCAAACCCCTATGCATTTAACACAATGAATGACTGGCCCCTTCCACTGGATGGCTTCCTGCGAGGTTCAATTCACCCAATTGTTCTCCACACTCCACAGCCTTCGTCCAACCTCTCCGACGTGGCCAACGCCTACGGTTATAAAACCTTCTACAAGCTTCTGGAGGTTAGTGTGCCGTCCCTTGAGCTCTCTCTCCTGTCGTCTTTTTCCCCGTTTGAACGCAGTGGTCCACTCCCATGAATGGCAAAAAAGAACAAAAAAAAATCTTCAACACCGTCAATGCTTGACACCGGTAAGACCTGTCGAGATTTGGATGCTTTTGGTCCCGCGTCATGAGGTCAAACGCGCGTCTCTGGCCCCCACAGGACACCGAGGTGCTGTCCTTGACGCAGGACGCGCAGCACAAGCCGGTGACGGTGCTGCTGCCGTCCGACGCCACCATGGCCGCCCTCTCGCGGGACCAGAAGGACTTCCTGTACAACCAGCACAACCGGCCCCACCTGCTGGAGTACCTGAAACACCACATCCTCCCCCGCAGCATGGTACAGGAGGGAGGGGAGGGGAGAAGGGGCAAGGGAGGGCTGGATAACTGCCAGATGGGTCAAATCTCTTTCGGGCTTATTTTGTTGTACTTCACCTTAAATCTCCCCTTGTGTTTCCTCCCCGGCCCCCGGCCATAACCCTGGCCTCAGGCGTTGGCACCGGAGCTGCCTCACCTGGAGGCCACCCGCACCCTCCAGGGCTCTGAACTGTCGTTCGACTGCGGAGGGATCGACCGCATTGTGCGTGGCCGTAACGAGACGTCTCCCACGAACGTAGCTACGTCAGGCAGCGGTGTTGCATTTAAGACCTCACACCCCCGGTTTGGTTTTTGCCCAGGGTGAAATCTTCGTCAACGGCGGCAGCTGCCGCATCATCCAGAGGCACCTTCTCTTCAACGGGGGCGTGGCCTATGGGATCGACTGCCTGCTGGCTCCTCCCAGTCTTGGGGGGCGCTGCGACACAAAGACCGGAGTAGACATTACAGTGAGTCATCGACATGGGTATCCAATCGTTACACCGTAGGTGTCTGCCGTGAATGGACTTTCAAACGTTCTGGTTGCTATCGAACGCATGTTATAGTCTGACGCGTCGTCCTGGATGGTTGTGTTTGGTGTCCACTTTGGACAATGACGGAGCAGTTTTTTTCCCGTTCGTTCTCTACTGTGTGACAGATGCCATGCGCATGGTGCGCCTTCTCCAAAAAACGCTGTCCAGAAGGATCCGTAGAAAAGGTACAAAGACTATTTACACATGCCTCCAGCATTCCACCCGTCACTTGGTTTCATGTTAATCTGTCCTGTCTGTTCTGTACTGGCTGTTTGGCACCACGCGGAAAGCCCCCTGCAGTTATAGAGCGTATTTCAACTTGTCTGTAGATCCAGGATAATCCACGGTATTGCCGATTTGATGTGAGAAACTTAAAACTACGTAGCTTTCCGAATGCAATGAATGAACCAGTCTCAAAAACTGAAAATGTGCCAGTAGCTGTAGAATGGGCCCTTTCTTTAAGTGGTGAGTGCTGTCTGTGTTTGGGGTGAGAAGATTGTCTCCACTCACACCAACTGTTTGGATTCCTTCTCCATGAATAATCCCAAACTCTTAAGTAGACAGTTTTCCACCCCTTATGGGTAAGAGCCCAGGGTGCCAATTGATCTATAAAATGAATTAGGAATGAATCTTTTAGACCATAAACTGAACTCAACGTCGGACATCTTCCAAACGTTTCACTCACTAACCCATTTCAAAACGTAACGGCTCCCAACACGTGATCGGTTTGTCCTTGAATCCATCCATCCGTCCGTCATTCCGTAGGGCCAGAAGGCATGTGACCTTCCGATGCAGTTTGTGGAGAAGAACACGGGATGCCAGTCCACCTGCACCATCAACCTGTGGAGCCCGCAGTGCTGTGCTGGCTACTACGGCCGTGACTGCCTGCGTAAGAACACATGACCCTTCCTCCAAACGAGATTGGGTTTCCCCATCAATATCACTGGCTGGATGTGTACGTTTCCGTGTCGGCTTGCTGACGTCGAGGTTGCGCCTTGTCTTCCGCCTTCCCCCAGCCTGTCCCGGAGGAGCCGGCTCCCCCTGCGAGGGACGCGGCAAATGCGACGACGGTCACCTCGGCAGCGGGAACTGCACGTGCGAGCCCGGCTTCCAGGGCACGGCCTGCGAGCGATGCCTCGACGGGCACTTTGGGACGCAATGCAAAGGTGAGGGGGGGGGGGAGACAGGCGACCCCGGTCTGACGGTATCTCGAGAACGGCCTCCACATTCTTCCGATGTCATTTCCTGTGTTCAGCGTGTAATTGCTCAGAGCACGGGGCGTGTGCGGAGGGTCTTAAAGGGACCGGCTCCTGTTTCTGCGACCAGGGATGGACCGGACGGCACTGTGAGACGCAACTAGGTAACTCAACGCTAGTCAGTATTCCGCGGTTTTATTGAGCTTTTCCCCAATGCCCAGCGCCTTCAGAACTCCTGCATGTTATTGTATCACACAGCAGGCCGACAAGAGTTCCATAAGTGACTCCAATGCACAGAGATTGAATTTGACCTGCGGTGATCTTTAGCTCTAATATCCCACTCTGCCCCCCCCCACCAGCTGAGGGCCCTGTCTGCTCCCCTGTCTGCTCCCCCAGTGGCGTGTGCATGGACAACAACACGTGCGTGTGCAAACCGTTCTACGAGGGAGACGGCTACAACTGCACACGTATGAAGCGACGAATACTCATCCACACTCAACATGAACATGACTTGTATTGATTTTAACCCTGTAAACGGAGGAGAACAAAAAACATTTTTCCTCACACGCACCGTCTCTCCCCCCACCTCCTCCTCTGTCTCCCCCTAGTGGCCGACTTGTGCTCCACCTGGAACGGAGGCTGTGCCCGGGGGGCCAAGTGCAGCCAGCAGGGGGAGAAGGTGAGCTGCACCTGCCCTAAAGGCCACTCCGGAGACGGCTTCTCCTGCCAGCCTGTGGACCCCTGCGCCTCCGGAGAGAACGGGGGCTGCCATGAGCACGCCACCTGCACCATGACGGGCCCGGTGAGGGGGGGGGGACGGGACTGCCAGCCACTGTGAGGGGGGGGGACGGGACTGCCAGCCACTGTGAGGGGGGGACGGGACTGCCAGCCACTGTGAGGGGGGGGACGGGACTGCCAGCCACTGTGAGGGGGGGGACGGGACTGCCAGCCACTGTGAGGGGGGGGACGGGACTGCCAGCCACTGTGAGGGGGGGGGACGGGACTGCCAGCCACTGTGAGGGGGGGGACGGGACTGCCAGCCACTGTGAGGGGGGACGGGACTGCCAGCCACTGTGAGGGGGGGGACGGGGGGCTGCCAGCCACTGTGAGGGGGGGGACGGGGGGCTGCCAGCCACTGTGAGGGGGGGGGGGACTGCCAGCCACTGTGAGGGGGGGGGGGGACTGCCAGCCACTGTGAGGGGGGGGGGGGGGGGACTGCCAGCCACTGTGAGGGGGGGGTAACTGTAAACATGAGGATCTTTTGGTCGGTAACATTATTTTTACACACTCTGTGTGTGTGTGTGTGTGTGTGTGTCTAGGGAAAGAAAAAGTGCGCGTGCAAGGACGACTACCTGGGCGACGGGCTGACCTGTGTGCCGAAGGAGGTGCTGCTCGACCGCTGTGCCACAGAGAACGGGCAGTGCCACCTGGACGCCAAGTGCACCGACCTCCACTTTGAGGGTGACGTTTGGCTCCATGTTTACCTCAGGAAAAACGAAGTATCATCCATAGAACTGTGAGTGGCGCGTTGTGTTTGGTCCGTGTCATTTCATCTGAGCCCCCCCACCCCCCTTCCACACACACACACACACACACAGATAGCACTGTTGGTGTATTCCACTACCGTTCGCCGAAGGGCCAGTACAAGCTGAACTACACCCAAGCCCAGGAAGCCTGCGCTGGAAAAGGAGCCACAGTTGCCACCTACACTCAGCTCTCCTATGCACAGCAGGTGAGTAAACATCCACACAGATCACATAGGTACATAGACTCACGAGAATGATTTTTCACGCGCAAACACACAGCGCTGTCTTCCATCATACATTATACGAGTCGCCCCACTCTGCCACAGGCCGGCTACAACCTGTGTGCAGCAGGCTGGCTGGAGCAAGCCAGAGTGTCCTACCCCACCACCTACCCCAACCCCAACTGTGGATTCGGTCACGTGGGCATCGTAGACTACGGCAAGCGCAACAACCTCAGTGAGACCTGGGACGCCTTCTGCTACAGGGTCAAAGGTCAGGACAGTGTAGGCTGTGTGTGTGTGTGTGTGTGAGATCATTTGTGTTTATATTTGTTGACGTGTTCGTTCATGCGTGTCCGTCCTCTCCAGAGGTGACGTGCGAGTGTAAACCAGGCTATGTGGGAGATGGTTCCTTCTGTGTGGGGAACCTCATGCAGGTCCTCAGCACCAGGCCCATGTTCTCCAACTTCCTGTCGGTAAGTGGCCAAGGAACCAGCGATCTCAAAAGGATCCCCCCCCCCCCCTTAACGGGCCGTTACAAGGACAGGCGCATAGAATTTCTCGGCCTGGCTTTCTCTTTAAAGGTTCCCAGCAGCCTATGCCCTCCTGCTGTGTGTATGCTGCTGTTTCTGAGTAACGTTTGCCCGCCACTTTCCCGCATTCTGTCCGTTTACTATACGTCTAACCGTGTCGTTAAGTCAAAGTTGTAGATGCTGTGGTCCGGCACAGAGGGGGTTAATATGCCTGGCGCTCCATGTACCGTTTCCTGTCAACATGCGATTGGATATTTATGCCAGGAAGTACTTCACTGATTGGTCGGCTCATTTTCCTCCAGCAAATCCTGAACTACTCCCAGATCGCTCAGTCTGGGAGAGAGTTTGTGAAGCGACTGAGCAACCTGACCATTCAATCCACTCTGTTTGTACCGGCGAATGATGGCCTCTACGTGAACCAGGTCAGATACACACACACACACACACGCACACACAGAAAACGTAATTGATGCTTCAATTGAACCTGGATTCATATACATCTTCTCACATGTTTGTGCCTGTGTCTTGGTTATAGACGTTGACCCACAGGGACATTGAGTACCATCTAGCGGAGGGTCGTGCGCTGGCCCTGAAGGACCTGACCAACGGCAGCCACATCCACACACACCTGGGCCACAGCCTCACCGTTCTGGGCATCGCTGACTTCCTCAACCCCCAAATCCTGGTAAGGCAGACAATCACAAGCACGGCAAGCTGATGACCACTGCAGTGTTCAGCCCCATCACAAGCTGATGACCACTGCAGTGTTCAGCCACATCACAAGCTGATGACCACTGCAGTGTTCAGCCCCATCACAAGCTGATGACCACTGCAGTGTTCAGCCACATCATTGACCTTACACTGTCTTCACCCAGTCCTCCCGGTACATCAACGACCGATTCATCATAGAGTCCAACATCCCTGCATCCAATGGGATCATCCACGTGCTCCAGGGACCCCTAATAGCCCCGCCTCCTAAGCCCACGGTGAGAGAATAACCTCAGAGAGACTGAGCCTAACGGGTTTGGGGACATTTCCTTTTTAACCTTTTTAGCTGAGTTCTAAATATTTCCAACAGTCCCCACAGCATAAGTTATTTTTTCAAAATGGTAGTTAGCTAGCTAGTTTTAGTTATCTTCCGGGATGAGTTACCTATCATAATACTCGTAGCAATGCTACTACCATGCTAGTGTTTGTTGTCAGCCTTCTCATTAGTACATTTTGAAGCCATACTAAAGCATTTGTCGCATAGTTTTTTGTCTATTGGAAAATATTTGTGATGCTACTCTTTAACGGATTAAATGTTGGGGTCCGACCCTTGACCTCTGGGCCTGTCTGTGATTGGTTCTCCAGCTCCCTGTAGGTCACAAGGCGGGGGTGGGAATTGGAGTTGTGCTGCTCGTCATGGTTGTGATTGGGGTCGGCTTTGTGGGCTATCACTTTTACACCCACAAAACAAAACCCTTCCAATTCCACTACTTCAAGGTGAGTGTGTACACATGTAGTGATCGCTCCATCCCTTCTGAAAACATTCCATGGGTAGCACGTTCTGTTAGACCTTCAACTCAAGTTGACTTTTCCCACCCTGGACTAGGATAATGAGGAGGAGGACTCCACGCCCCCAGACTGTAACCCTAGCATCTGTAACCCCATGTACGTCTCCGCCCCTGACCTCACTGACCACACCTCTTCTGACCTGCCTGTAAGTTATACCCAACACCATCATTCCAGGATCTTTCATTTGCTTAAACCTCTAAAAAGTCAAGTTATGTCCAAATACTAATCCTAGCCTGAACTATTACTAAATCCTGTTTGCCTAAAGAAAAGAAAAAAGGTACACTACAATGTATATAGTATGGTTCACCTTACTACTGTAACACAATCTTAAAGCATGGTATACATATACACAAGTAAAACTACAAATATTCACTACGTTTTATAAAATACTAATAATCGTTGCAACTTAATTGACAGAATACATTTATACATTGCACCGAATACTAATTTGTTACAGAATACTATACTAGGTGACAAATGGTACACTACCAATACTGCAGTTTTACAAAACACTACTAGCTACAATAACAAAGAATATTTAACAACCAACTAACGCCACTACAGAACACCAGACATTTGTGTATCTCTTGTTTGCTAGGAGGACAAGCACCAGGTGGTTGACAGCGGTCCCTATGACCTACTCCAGGCTAGCTGAGACCCACACTGTGGCCTGTTGTAGCACACCACCACCACACGGGGGCAGTATGGTCTCCAACCCAATCCTGATACGTTCCTGTATATAATTGATTAGAGGGCTATATGCTATTTGTTAAATCCTTTACAGATCAAAATTTTACTATTATAGATGCATGTAAATGTGTGAATATGCTGCCTTCAAAAAGATAACAGAATGTTTTCATATCTTTATTGTACGAAATGAGCAGGTCAGTTTTTACCGTGACAAAATAAAGCAAAGAAACAATAATTGGCAGCAAGCGTTACTTTGTCCATTCATCCAAGGCAACCATCTCAATACCTTTAAAACCAGCCATCACACAACCAATGAGAACATATGGTAAATTGGCCTCTAATATTAATGTTCGTACATTTTACTTGCGGTCTTCAATTTGGTGACCAAATTCCCTGGTAAAAAAATGTCAAGTGACGCTAATGGAACTGTATTTCCACATGAAATGCTATTCAACAATACTGTTTAAATTATTTAACTGGTATGTGTGAAACTAAGTTGCATTATGAAACATTACTCTTACTACACTCCCCTCATGCCTTACATCAATTGTGTATTTTCACTAATCTGCAATACCATTTTAATATTTATCTGTGGCAGTCCTCATGTAACAGTGCAATTCTGGTACTACAAGTTCAACTATAGCTACAAACTGTGTCACCACAACCAACAGTCTTTAATTTAACAACGCCTTCACTTCAATACATTACATTTTTTGTATCGGTCAAATAAATGCATCAAGAACAATTGATAAACACTTGATGTAGTGCAAATTGAAAAGTAGTGTTTTAGCTTCAACATCTGTCTCCACAGTGAGTCATTGCACAGCCGGCCCAGGACAGGGCTGGACACTTCCACCCTCCTAGCTTAGATCTTACGTTGAAGGAATTCAAGCGAGTATTGTGGAATGTAGACATTCCCCAGATGCACAAATGCATGAAAGCTCTTTGAAACGAAAAGATGGATTAGAGGGGGGGGGGGGGGTCGGGAATCAAAGGATTAGGACTTTAAAAAGGCACAATGTGACTTAAAAAAGTAACCAAATCCTGAATGTGGCTAGAGAAACCGAGGATGGGGATGTTTGTATGAGAAGACATTGGGAAGTATGCAGAAGAGACAAGTACCCAGTGTGACATATACTTAGGTTAGAGGCATAGCATGTGTTTGGATCCCTGAACAGCCTACGCAAGAAAGAAGATTCATCCACATTTTAAATGGCAGAATGCATGCATTGGATATGTCCAGACAATTGCCGCTTGTAGACCGCTACTCCATGAAGCGTACCGATGGCTAGGTGAAGAGACAAGGCACAACTGTTGCTTCAGATGCCTGCGGGGCATGACTGATAACTGATAACAAGCGCACCCTGAGAGAAGGGGGGAAAAGCGGGAACTAAATGGTAAGCGTGGGATATTATGATAGGTCAACAGACAAGGTTAAAGTGGTCATGTTAGGGGATGGGGTGCAGAAAATGCCAGTTTGTCAATATAAAAACACCTGAGATTGATATGTACCGCTCATCCAATATGGCAACAGAGTGTACCAGGAAGTGACGTCACTTCCTCTTCCTGGGGCTCCTGTCAGAATCCTGTCTCCTGTCAGCAGAGTCCTCCCGCTGGGCTTTGAGGCCGGCGGCCGGGGCGTGTTTCGTTTGGGGCCTCGGTTGGTCCTTGGGCCTCTTGGCCTTGGGTTCAGCCGGGGGGGCCCTGGCCTTGCGAGCCCCCAGGAAGGTTTTGAGGAGGCAGATGGCCGCTACGGTGACAGCCAGGGACCAGAGCACCAGGGGCCCCGGCAGAGTCCCGACGTGGCCCCTCACCTGCCTCAGCGCCTGGGCCAGCACGCCGTCTGGACTGGGCTGGGCCGGGACGTTCTCCTGCACAGGCACAAGTTCACTCGTATGTCACATCAGCTTTGCTACGCCTAACCACACAGGCACGCTCTCATACTCGAATCATGTGGTGTGTTCGGGGGGCTGGAGATTAGGTGGAGTCCATCTGCGGAGCTCAAACAATGCTTGCCACTGTTTCAAGGAGGCAATTTTATGCTTGGAGCTAGGGTCTTTTTTTTTTTTTTACGGTTCCCTCTAACCTTGAGAGGCTCACACTAGTGACGCTTGTCTGCACAGTATAAGGGGGGGGGCGGTGAGGGGGGCGCTCACCTTCAGTCCATGCTGACTCAGCATCTCTTCCAGGGTGAGGTCGCCCAACTGCACTGTGGGATAGAACTCCTCCACGTAATGTCTCCTCCACCACTGCTGGGGTCGCGACCTGACAACGCGCACACACACGCACGCACACACAACTCCCAAATGACCACTCCAATATAAAAGCTTTGACGTTACGTAATCACATCTTGTAAGCATGTCCATTTTAAGTCATGGAAAAGTAAATGGGCATGGACTCATCCACACCAGCCTCTCGCAACCCTGGTCCTCAGGGACCGCCTCCTGCTCTGCGTGTTCTGGATGTTTCCCTGCTCCAACGCACCGGATTCAAATGAACGGGTCCTTATCAAGCTCGGCAGAAGCCTGGCTCCGACACATTCGTTTGAATAGGGGGCTGTTGGAGGAAGTGAACCGTCGAACATGCAGGGCATCCCTGAGGACCAGGGGCTGAGAAAAGGCTGATGACGGGGTAAACACCTCGCGTGGTGGTTGCACGTACCCGTCCTCGTTGGGCTGTGTCCACCAGTAGCTGTAGAGGCTGGCTCGGATGTAGGCTGGCGGGGCCTGGCTGAAGGGGTAGCGAGCCCCGTCCGCCTGGACCAGACTCACCACTGGAACACACAAGTCACAGAGAAATGTTTGTCCCCCGGCAGCCACCGTACCCTCCCAAATCCTCCTTTACGCTCACACAGTACATGGGAGGGGGGGTTCCCTGAGGGTATGGAAGTCCTTACCGTCCTGCTTGCCCTGCAGCAGCCTGTGGACCAGGCTGGTGAACCAGGGGCTGTGTTTCTGGGGCCCCCGGGCTGCCTGCCACAGCTGCCAGTCCAACCTGGCCTGGTAAGGGCTCGTCACCGGAGGGGCCGCACTCTCGTTCCCCGGCTTGTACATGAACTCGATCTCCTGTGAGAGGGGGGGGGGGGGAGATAGACAAGGTAGACATTGAGTGAGTGAGTGAGTGGATTACATCTGCTATTGTAATTAACACCCGCATTGGACATTTCTATGAATCACGAAATAAAAAATAAATAAAAAACTATCAAACACAGCTCATCCACGTTTATAGCATATCATGACTGTCTGAGGATACTACTGAAAAAGCCCAGGTGTAGCAGTGCTAGTAAGCTCTTTGTTGACTCAGGGCTAAGCACTTTACAGGCTCTTTCGAGGAACCTGATGGTGAAGTTTATGTCTCGACTTGAGTCACAAAACTGCATTATAATGATGCTCACCAGTCCCAGGTGTAGCTCTGTCAGATATCAAATCATATCTATGGAAACATTGGTATGGGTGCCTTTAAAAACTCCCATGAATAAGAGTATGTTTGTATGTGTTTATGTATCTGTTCAGTTGTTTATGTGGTGTACGTCTTGCTATTGGGCCTCGAGCCTGTAAGAACGTTTAATAAAACGATCCCTCACCGTCCATGTAGCTTTGTCCATGCTGCCCTCCAGGACTATCTCAGGCCGACCCTGCAGGCCAGGGACCGTGCTGTCCAGGGCGTAGGAGCCCACCAGCCTGTAGCGCTCCACCAGGCTAGAGATCTGCTTCAGCTCTGGAAGGATCCTGCTGTTTGACCGCGGCTCAAACGACGTGTACGGCACCTGGGGGGGGGGGGGGATTCCATTGGACATGGGACCAATCAGAAGACTGACAGAAGGCCAACTTTAAATATTGATACAACATGCTGTACTGTCATTGCATAGACCTTTTTTTAATTTTATGTTACTTGCAATTAATTGGATCACAGTCTAGTCAGTGGGAGAGATTGACTTGTTAGTTGACCCAGACAAGCTAACCAATAACAAGGCCACATGCCTTGGTCCAATTGGGTCGATTGAGGATAAACGTGTCTGATAAAACATGAATGAATGTAGATTGAACTACAAAAAATTGAATTCAATCACACTACAACTACCACAGACCAACACTCACCACACTGATGGCAAACATCCCCACGGCCGCCGCGCCAAAGACCACCCATTGGAGGAGAGCCCAGAGCTTCCAGAAGCACCCTCTGACAGACGCACACCTACGAGGAAACGCTCAGGTCAGCGAGGACGCAAAACCACGCAGAAAGCCATGCCATGAACGACACTGAAAAGAGAAACAGTTCTGGCGCATGTTTGAAACGGACGGCTCAATCTTGTCAGTTCCTTCCAACCATTGCTATACAGATATATTTCCCGGATGTTCTGGAAGGTTCCAAACTCACCCAAGCATGGAAGCTACGAGCTCCCAGGTGAGAGAGAGCACCCCCAGCCAGATGCTGGGGATCGTCGCCGCCTTCAGCAGCTCGTCAAACTGGTGCTGGGTGAAGGCTGAGGACGAGAACGGGGTCTTTCCTTCAAAAACATTCACTGCAACCACAACCACCCACCTCGTCCTCATTCGAATACGCTCATGAGCCTCAAAACAAGATGCGTTTGCTTATATTCACAAGGGTTAATGGGGTGTGCTGGAATTTAGGACCTACTGGTCTTGGAGGACATGGTCCCAGCCTCCCAGTTCAGCTCCAGGTGGAAGAGAACTTTGACACAGTAGATGATGAGGACCCAGACACCCAGTTCTGTCACTAAAGTAAGACCTGACAGCAAACTCTGACCCCAGGCTAGAGAGACACACAGACAAAACATGTTTAGACAAGTTCTAGTTTATCTAAGAAACCACAGCCACCAAGCCATCTTTTGTCGGGCTCTAGTATGGAGTATGAGTCATAGGCTCTTGGGCTGTATTACGTCAGGCTGAGGGAAGGTTTGTGTGTGTGTGTGTGTTGCATAAGAGGGAGTCAGGTGGCTGAGTGGTTAGGGAATTGGGCTAGTAATCTGAAGGTTGCTGGTTCGATTGCTGGCTGTGCCCAATGACGTTGTGTCCTTGGGCACGTCACCCTACTTGCCTTGGGGAGAATTTCCCTGTACTTACTGTAAGTCGCTCTGGATAAGAGCGTCTGCTAAAAAACTAAATGTAAGAGGAATGAGGGCATACTCCTAGCCAGTCTCTTCTTGGCATGCCCCAGATACACGGACACATGGTCGTCATCCAGCAGGGAAAAGCTCAGGGCCAACGCCAGAAGGTTGAGGGGGGTCACATTCCCTGTCAGCATGCAGGTGGTCTGGTGCACAACCTGGGAAACACACACACACACACACACACACAGGAGTGACGGGATGAACTCTAATGAGATTTACCAACTTTTGGAGAAAAACTCAACTTTGATTTTCGAATATCACACGTGATAGAGTCATGCTGTTACAATAACACTTGCATGTGTGTAAATGAACACCCGCGCACACCTGCAAGTAGAAGGCTCCCAGTCTGAGGCAGCGCATGGGGGCAAAGTACAGGAGTGGCAGCACCGTCTCCGACACCAGCACACCCACAGTCCCCAACCTCAGCAGCCAATCAGGCAGCTGGTGGGCGAACCACGCTAAAGGGGTGGGGCTACCTTGGGTCTCAAACAGGTGGCTCAGAGCTGCAGGGGGACAAATGAGAATGACTGCTCAGGAAGACCAAGATCAGAGACAAAAGACATGGTGTAAATGGTGTCTACATTAAGATGTACTTGTATACACAGTTTCTCCATTGAGGTGTAATGGTACACAGTGTCTTCACTCAGGTGTGACAGTATACAGTTTCTCCAATGAGGTTTTTGCCTGGCGGTCCTTACCAGTGAGTCCCCACCAGCTCGGGCAGTGGCTGGCCAGCTTAGCGACCCCGGAGCCGAACGTGAGGCGGAACAGCAGCCAGCGCGCCAGCCAGAAGGTCACGGCGTCATGGGGATTGGAGGCGGAGCGCATGCACAGGAGGTGGAGCGGCGCGATGAGGACTGTCAGAAACCCCGCCTCCAGCAGCAGACCGTCCCTGAGGAGAGCCAATCAGGTATCATCAATTAGTCAGTGCCTTGACTGACTCGTCCATTCTTACGTGGACGTGGTACAGAACAGCAAAACATGTCAGCCCTGTGACCTTCCCCCTGACCTATACCTAACCCTCCTCTTAAGGAAAACATTATGTATATTTCAACCCAAAACGCTTCTTTTTTTTTTTTTAGCTCATTTTGCAATTGAAAAATAAATACACTTTTACGTAAATGTCAAAGCTTTCCACTCGCATACAACCCAGTTTGTTTGTTTTGAGTTCTAAACAAAGCGTACATACATTGTTGAAATCACACTAAAACATGCTGTAGTCCCGTTGACCCCATACATACTCTGGGAGAATGTCATCACCTGCCAGCAAAGCACACACGCCCCATAATCTGAACAAGCCAACACAAGTCTGGGTACACATTTCGCCAGGGGCCTGTTCCATTAAGCCAGTTTACCGAATAAGCCCGGCTCATATCAGGGAAAGTAACTGACACGAGCTGGCAAATTCTGCAAACTCGCTTTATGGAATAGGCCCCAGGAAGCCAACTTGTTTGTTTAGGTTTTTTTTTTTTTTTTTACAACCATCTATTTACCACATAAAAACATGTGTGAACAGTTTCCATGTACCGGTATTACATGGATGTGCATTTGCCTTTATGTTCCCTCTAGACCAAAAGTCAAATAAGATGTGAATGGTATTGAGTCATGCTTTTTAAGTATACAGCATTGTGAAAACTGGTTTGGCCCAATACCAACAATGCTTGCTTGCTGCTACAATAACAATAAAATACTGTGCATAAACAAACACATAGATAACAGGTGTGCTGTTTTGTATCCCACGTTGGTGCATGTAATCTAGAGAACAAGTAAAAGCAATGTGTGAACAGCAACAAGTCTATTTGAAATGCAAATGTGATAGGTAGATAGGTGCCAAAATGCTACGGTTCTGAGCCTTGACAACAACTCGACTTTGCCTCGCCAAGAGTCATGACCAGACAAGCGAGTTGGCAGTTAACAAAACGAGTGCCGCTTACCAACAGGTGTGGATAGCTTTGAAACTGAAGACCAAATAGGGCAACTTACCATGCAAATCGCAGGAAGGCCTGACCCACCTGTTGACAGAATAAGTTAAGGGACATACAGGATGGTGTTTTATTTGCATGTATTTATTTGCTGATCTTTTAATGTATACACACACACACACACACACACAGTGCCTACCTGGCAGAGGGAGAGGTAGAGGCCCCAGAGAACCAGGAACACCAGGCTGTCTCTGAGGGGCTCAAGGAGGGCGGCGCCCAGGGACAACAGCGCCCCCACCAGGCAGAGCAGCTCCATGGTCTCGGGGCGCCCCAGCCCCAGGTGGGGCCCCAGCCACAGCAGAGAGGGCGAAGCCTGGAGCTGCTCCAACAGCGGCCTGTCACCCGACACACCAGGCTCCACCAGACGCACAGGAAGGACCCCCTCGTTCCCATAGAGACCTGGACACAGACAAAGAGGGGGGGGGGGGGGGTCATGGATAAAGATAACAAATGAAAGAGCGATGAAGTTGGGAAGTCAATGCTGGGTGCGAAGGCAGGTTGTGGTGGGAATAAGTGAGTCTATGCAGTTGTGGGCTAACTTTGCTTGATCTAATCCTGAGAATACTGTGGAATTGTGTGATAAGGAAAAGGCTTCGGATCATAAAGATCAAGTCTTTCTTGCTGAACGAGCACAATAACTTTGATTCTGGCCACACTAGCACACAACATTTGAGAATAATTCCACAACAATGTAATTGGTTCCAAAATAGACCAATGAGAAAGTTCTTGTTTGAATTTACGTGCAAATTCGGAAGTTGTGAGTAGTTCATTCAAGACATGAGAAGGTTAAGGCACTTAGAGCACAAACATTGTTTCGTGCTCAAACAAATGCGTTTTGGCTGCACTGACAAATGTCATTATGCCGACAACAACCCATGAAAAATGGGAAATGAATGTTGGCATGTGTGGTCAATCTGAAGTTACGACAGTTTCGTTGATCTTTAAAGATCTAGCTACTGCTACGTAAGCTAATTCACATCTCAGCTCCAACACAAATTCTAATTGTATTTGACAATGCTTATTTCTCAAAAGGAAAGAAGCATGTGCCTTCGGCTATGGAACGATGACGGGTCATTCCCATTGGGCTACGTGACGATCGTATCGGTGGAAATCACAGCCTTACTTTTTATGTGACGTTGCAACAACGTACCTCATTGTAACAACGTTGCTCATTAAGTGCAGCAGCATGGCCAAAGTAAAGAATCAAAAGCAAGAGTTTGCTTTTTACATGCTACTATTGACATAGATGACGTTATAATCATATACCCAGTGCATTGACGACATTCCTGATGGAAGTCATGTCCTCAAAAGACCCTGGATAGTTCAGGCTGTTGGTGCTAGGCTACAGTACACGTGCATTAGTAGGCTACCCGCGACACAGAAAGACAAATGAATTGCAATTTATTGAAACATCTTAACGGCTGGAATGCGACATTAGTGACCCATCATCGTCACGCGGCCAGCCTTGAATCCGGATAACTTTGCAGAAAACATTGCCAAACACACCAACGGATTGAGGAAGCACACTGATTTTTAAAAGCGATTCGGCCCTTGATATCAACGTACAGCCAATATTCGACTTGAGTATTAGAGGAATACCAACTCTAATCACTCCAAAACTCCTAATAAAAATATAACGTAATCTTACCTGGAATCTGAACGTAAAGGGATCCAAAAGCAAACATGTAGATAACTGACATACTCCACAAAAAAACGTGTCGTGGTAGTTTTATTTTCCCCATTTTTTTTTTTACTTTTTTGGGTTCAAGTTATTTTTCGGTTTGATGGTGCATCCAGACGTCCCCCGCTGGTTCTCACAGTACCGCAGAATGAAGTGGACGTGGATTTGGAAGGCTTGTGTTTCACTTGATAGTGCCCATGCGTGAACTGTCGACTGTCTAGCGGTCAGCATTAACAATACGTCAGCCTGCGCGCGTTTATTCAAAACAAATGTCATATGGTATGATAAAGTTACAAACCTCGTAGAATATTGCAATATTTTATGAAAAGATGAATAAACAATACATACTGTAGATATAAACAAGCTTAGGTTTTGGCACATCCTTATGCAACTGGGAAAGCAATGGTCAGACAGGCCAACGATATACATGGATACGAAGATGCGTGTGCTTGTGTAAACCATTCGTGCGGAAGGACACAAATTTGAATATGAGAAGATGCTTGTGCACATTTTGCGCACTTGACTTTACTGGAATATAGTCAAAATGCTCCCAAATATAATGACCTTGCTGGTTTAGCACCTCATAACCAGCAACTTGTCTAAACTATATACATGGCAGACCAGACATATATATATATATATTGCTTTTGAATGACAGATTTTCCCTTTAGGCCAGCTATTACTTTCTTCCAGTCTGTGTATGTCACAAAAGGAAGAATGATTTTGAAGAGGAATTAGTACTGTAGCACCACCTATGGTCAGATAAAGGTACATTTCTGATAGAGGTACAGGGGTTTCTGTAGTTCCAGTGTACATAGTCATTTCAGTTTTTTTTTAGCAATTTAAAGTAAATGTCAACATAACCAACATTACAATGTTGTGGATGTGCCACTGGATAGCCCCAATTCACAATGTAGCTCCTTATGAGGACCCCTATTTAAACATGTAACCATGGGAAACCCACTCCTGAGAATCAACATGTGCATGCCTCACACCACATTGAATTAGCGTACAATTAGCATTGCATTGGAACAACCGACTCAAACTAATTGGTTGTTTATTATTTAAATCTGAAAATCTGAAAGTCAACTCAAATCTCAATGATGCTATTTATCCAGGAATTATAGACAGATATTTTGGAGAAGACTGCAGGTTTTTGATCACATTGTCTGCTACCCCAGGAGATGAGACCAAACAGGAAGTACAGTCCGTGCTTCTGGCAGAGCAGCGGAGCACCAGCATCTCCCTGCACACAAGTAAAAACAAAACAAAAAAACAACAGTTATCAGGATAATATCCACCTGTGACTGTAAGACCTCTGCTAATATGATACTCCATTGCACGACGAGACAAACTCATGAGTCAACATGGACAGACGTTAAACCCATTCCGAACGAGTCACTTCCTGAACGTAGCTCGTTTCAATGGAGCAAATCCGTCACCATGCAGCTGAAGGAGGCTGCAGGGTCTGTGCAGAGGTGTGAAAACTTGATCAGGTTCCTCCCCCAGCTCTGCCTGCAGGCGGTGTTGTTAACCAGCCGCAGACTGGCCTGGTGCAGGGCGTCACTGCTCATGTCCGCTATGGGGGGCACACAGCGCAACACTCATGACAGAAGCTCACACCGAGAGAACAGTGGAATGTGAAGTTCAATGGCAACAACTAGAGCAGGATTTGAAGCGGCTTTCCTTTCTTAGTATACGCTTCTTCTGCCAGAATGATCCTTGTGCTGTACACAACGCAACGTAGAGACATGACTATGCAACCAATGGGGATTGTGGATCATCTTACACTAAACACCAAGAACAACTGTGCAGACTACCTATCAAAACACCCTCCATTTTGGAAAGTCCACCATGTGAATCGAGCACAGCAACGTTCTACTCGGTACAGAGCCACTTCATCATCCACACCTGTCGCCGAGCTAGTTCCCCAGCCCGTGGTGGCGCAGGACCAGCTGTCGTCCAGCTCCACATCGTCAGCAGGCAGGCAGGCCAGGGCCATCGTGGCCCCTGGAGGAACGGAACAAAAGAGAGAGAGACATTACCACCATGAGACGAGCAACCGCTACCACGAGACGTGCTCCTCAGGTGAGTCCTGAGAAGATGGTTGTGAGATGATTCTCCCGAAACCAAAAGGGGATTGATACCAGTGAAAGAAGACAGAAAGAGAGGGATTGGTCGGTCGGACAGGAAGTGTTTGGTACCTATGGGAGCTGGTTTGCTGAGACGGATCAGGCTGAGGTCAGTGGTAGGGGGGAAACCGCCACCGCGGGGGGTGTTGAACACCTTGTCGATGAAGATGGTCTGGGGATTCAGGAAGGTCAGGTCATGGGCTCCAAGCACCACAGAGTCAAAGTCAGCCCTGGACCAGAGAGGAAGGCACTTTGGAAGAGAGCCCTTTAAACACAGTGGAACTAGTATACAATGTAGGAGATATAGATCCTGTATCAAGAGTCAACCGTACACAAACATACCCATTCCTTGCCCCTTGGAACAGCTTAGACTGGCCAGACCACCTGGACATCCTAAATAGTATCATTATAAATCACAATAATTCTCATTATTATTATTATTAGCATCGTTAAGGGGATGTCTAGCTGGTCTGGCCAGCCTACCCTGTATGAAAGAGTAGGAAAGAATGGATCACTGGACCCACCTGAAAACAACGCTGGGCCCTAAGGACCTGATGTTAGTTTCCTCCAGGTTCACAATGACTCTTATTGAGAGACTTGTTACTCTTGTTGGTTAGTTATAACGGATTTAAACTTTTGTACTCGCTGTGAAATACTTTACTGTTGATTGTTCTTCTACAGGTACACTCTTGCACTTCTTGAGTTTCATGTTGTTTAATTGTAATTTGTTTAACTGCATGCTCTTATGGTTCTTCCCTTAGGCACTTATTTGTTTTTTCACAATGTAGGCTTCATTTTTTGGCTGCTTGCAATGTTTGGGGCTACCTCGTTGTTACGATCAGTGACCTACGCTCTTTTGTAAAGCTCTCTCTTGGAAGTCACTTTGGATGAAAGCGTCCGCTAAAAAGGCATCGACGTCAACGTAACGCAAGGGTGAATTCAAAGGAGGATGAACAAACGAGGGAACGGGATGTGCCGTCGTTACCTGGGGTGGCAGTGTTGAGGAGCCAGCACCCAAAGTGGGTGGATGAGGGTCCCACTGCAGTAGTGCATGCCTCCCAACTGCAGGCTGACCTGCCACGGCCAGGAGTGGGGGCACGCCTCGCTCACGTTGCCCACCTGCACCTCACCCCCCGGGGACACGGTCACCGCGGCCAGGGCCGACTTCTGCAGGCACGGCATCGTGTCGGCCTCTCCGCAACTCTCTATGGCGGGGAGGGGCGAGGAGAATGACTCTCATCATTGTTTGAATCAAAATACTTTGTGCGACTTCATTTTAGGCACAACGTACCTTCAGGTTGTTCAGAACCTATGTCCATCAATGTATTGTCTATTATAAAAGAAATGAAAAGAGATTAAAGAATGCTGAACCCACAATGATTAAAGAGAATCCCCTTATGTGCAGAACTGTACCAACCAGTAGCCCTATGATGTTGAACGTGTTGCATGTGAGAACGGTACATACTCGTTATAGTCGTGTTGATCCAGTCATTGTAGTTTTGTAGCTTGGTGTAGACCCCCGGTCTTTTGGCCCTACCACAGCCCACCCCCCAGCTCACCACCCCCGCCAGCTCGTACCTGCTTTCAGTCAGGCAGGACAGGGGACCCCCAGAGTCACCCTGGAGGGGGAGGGACCATACAGAGACACATGCACAGAACAGACTCCATGACCTCTGGTTAACGACACATAGGAATCGTTCCAGTTTGGATGCCTCAACAGATTGTATTGGCTGCATCCCACCCAGCTGGTTGGTGTGCTCTAACTCCGTAGTCTCAGATTTTTTTATGGAGACACATACACACCTACCTGACAAGCATCCACTCCTCCATCCACATCTCCAGCACAGAACATGGATGGTTGGATATTCCCCCAGTAGAACTGGTTACACATATCTGAGGGCAGGTAGGTAACATTCACCTCCTGGAGTCTAGAAGCCCCGTTGCCATCTGAAGGGAGAGACAGGAGGGGTTGGGCAGGGATATAAGCTGAATGACCGAACAGCAGTCTGGGTACTGTTGAAATGTAGGACAACCTTTATCTAGTAAATCCAATAGGGTTCTCTAAAAGAGGCTGGACTTTGAAAGAAATGGTGAAAGGCCAATTACTTTCCATTGTGGATCCCCAGCCTGTGACGGCACATTTCTTCAAGGGTTTCATTTGACCCATCAAGATGCTTATGGGCCTCACACAACTGGTCCAGGTGAACTGGGTCTTGACCTTGACAAGGGCGATGTCATTGTCTTTTGTCCGTGTGTCATACTTTTTGTGGGAGATTATATCGGAAACCTTCATCACCTGTAATGAAAGTAAGGTGGAAACGTCTCCATACAGTTCTGTCACTGTTGAATCCCTCAAGTGTGTTCGTGTACACATCTAACCTGTTGGCACTCTTCATTCGCACTATCAAGATTATGCTTTCCAGCCAACACAGCCCACATGGAAACTTTGTTATATCTGCAAAATATGAGATACACTTCTACATATTTATAATTTACTTCAAAATATTTGACTTTACCAACGACCAAGTCTCTCCTCCCTCACCGTAGGAAGCAATGCGCGGCAGTGATGACCCAGTTGGAGGACAGTATCGCGCCACCACACGCTGAAACAGTACCGTAGCGCAAAGACACTTGCCAGGGCCATGAGTGAGCCCAAGCCTCCTGACCCCCGATGATCCTCTCCTCGATCTGCTTCTCCGGAAGGAAGACTCGCTGGCCAGCAATGTCTAATTTTTATGGACAACAACAATTGGTATAGGCTCACTGAGGACTCGCTGGTTATCTGTTGCCTTAAAGGAGCTCTCGCATAGCCTACCATTGGCTTGTACGCTGTTGATTACATCAGAACCGCTGCTGACTGTTCCGTTGTGCTCCATTTTGTTTAAGGTTACATCTTTGTGATGGACATAGGCCAGCGTTTTGTTCTCTCCGTCTGATGGCAAATCTAGAAGCAAGTGAATGTGTCTATACATTTGAAATATATTTTGTTTGCGGGTTGATTTAGTTATGACACTGGCCTACAGCTGGGCTCATCCCTTATTTTGAGAAAGGTGATTAAATAAAACGTCAACTTTAACATGCTATGTTTAATCTAAGAGTTGGCCTATTGGGCATAGTATGATTTGAATAAAACATATAAAAAATGTTCGTGGATACATAAATAAAATGTTTCCAAAATTGGAAGCAATGAGGACCTTGAACGACAACCGTTTGGATCTCTTTCACACCATGTGGTCCAAGTTTTCCCGTGTGGTTGGCATCGGAACCGTTGGTCTCCGTTGTGTTGAACGTGATGGCTGCGTCATCTGTTTGATTTAACGTTCTGTTTGTGAGAAGGATGTGTGACTTGTTCTGTTCTGCTGTAGAAAAGCACGAATATCAATTTACAAACGGAATATAAATATCCAACACGCACATTCATCACTCTTGAAATCAACTCATCAATCAACTCATCAATCCTTGACTGCAAACGCATTATATGCATTATATTTGGCTTGTTAAGAAACAGGCAGCTTGATAGACTCTGGACTACGATATGTTGTCAAATAAAATACAATGTTAAATAAAACATGCACTGTCGTGTGTAGAATTTGACTTACCGAGACCACTTCCGTACCATGCAAGCAGTATACTCACAAGGAAAACAAACATTTTACAAGACCAGCAATTTTTTAAAGATGTCTCTTTCAAAAGCTTCACAACATTTAAAAGAACGTTATGGTATTATGCGAAGCTTTGGGGAGTGGGCCTATAATTCTTCCCACAAACGTGGAAAACTAAATTCAGCTGTCACACCTCATGCCACACCTGATCCCACCATCCCCAAATTATGGCTCCTCTCATGTGCAATACACCCCTACAGGCAGAAGGGGGCACTAAAAACATACATGTAGACGTGTATGCTGTCTAGAGCTTAATTCGAAGGCTATTTGGGGTGAAAGTGACATGTTAAATCCATGTTAACACTCCAAGTTATCAAAACAAATATATTTATTATTTCAATGGTACAAGTCATCAGTCATTGCACTAGTCAGTTCATAGGTACTCCATTTTACATTCCACAAAACATGTCATTCACAATCATCACAGCAACATGAACAGCACAAAATAAAAAAAATACAAACAAAGGATAAGAAATGGTTAGGTGAGTGTTAGGCCACAATGGCCGCAGGGCTCCAGATAAAAGCTCTAGCCGTGACTTTCTGAAGGCAAACACTTGCTTCTAAGTACATCTTGAGCTGGAGGTGAAACGCGCACGACGACACGTTAGCGTCCAGCCACCGGGGGGCTTCCAAATCATCCAGACACGTTGAGGCCTCAGGGGCTTTTCAGTATTGCCATCGCTTGCGACTACTTTACATTCCAGACTCTCAGTCGCCCTATGCAGCACCGTGAAAAAAAAAAAAAAAACGATACACAGGTGTGAAATGCTTTCTGCCAGCTGTTTAAAAGGATAAATACGTTTTTTAATTTACTCATTTTTTATTGAGGAGCTATCTTGTGGATTGTTTCGAGGTGATTTTGTAACTGGTTAAGGACATGAGGAGTATGACATCCACGGATCAAGTGTTGCATACAGAAGGATAAAGATTGATTGAAATGAAAAACCAAACCAAAAACTTTTTTTTCTTCTTTTAAAAAAAAAAGCAGATTGGTACTGCATGTTTAAAGCTGTCGCAGGCTGGCTTTTGTGTGAAGCTTCTAGTCTATTTCCTGCGTTCAGTTGAGCAGGTCCAGTTTCAAGTCTTGCTGGTTGAAACTCCCAGCAAGGACCTGACTCCATTTCCATACCCCAGGTTGTGTCACCCTCTACAGGCTCCCCCCCCCCCCACACACACACACACAGTCTTCTTCCCCACCCTACAGCCAAACCACATTCAACTCCATGTCTTCATCCATGTAGGTTCACACAGATTCAAATCCAACGTCTTAGTCTGGCCAGCGGCTTGATAGCGGCTGATTGTCATCCAGGGTCTACAGAACCCTGATCGATGGCCCAGGATGGTGCAGTCTTGAGTGGGCCTGTGTTGCCTAGGCACCCCCTGTCAGCCTTCTCTCCAGGCGGTCTAGCTTGGCCAGGTTCTCCTTCAGGAGCTTGGAGCTGGGAGTCAGGGTCAAAGCCCTCTGGTAGTACATCCTGGCTGCAGCATAGTCCCCCTGCACAGACAAACCATACACACAAGTATTAGTGTGTGTGTGTGTGTGTGCGCGTGTGTGTGTGTGCGTTCCGCTCTTTTGAGTTCAACAAATATGGGCCCAAGACAGAAATGTTAACGGGTGAAGACGTGTAATCAGAGGATCGGGAACCGACTCTCTTGTGCTATGTCGGTACTGTACCTTGATATGTTGAATGCCCCCCATGTTCATCCAGGCCTGTGACTGGTCCGGTTTGAGTTCCACAGCAAGCCTGTAGCTCTAGCATGGAGAAGACAAGGTTACCTCAGTGTGGTGACATCAAACAACCACTAGGGGGCAGTGAGGACTTCACGTTGGCACTGAACCGAGAAGGGGAATCAAGTTCACCGTTGAATTTACGCACACACAAGCCATTACCGGACACAAAAAGGAAATCTCAGCCACCCTCACTGTGCGTTATGTTTGAAAACCAGGCCGACACAAGGCGCACAAACCGCAAACTGCAACACAGATATCCGATCCCTTTTGGCATTGTCAACCGCCCCACCCGGAGCCCTTGTGATCTCACCAGGGCCTTTGTGATGGGACTTGGAAGAGGAACAGCTAAACAACAGATTGCTGAATGGTCCTGGCCCTGACCCAGCAGCTACGGAGGGACAGCCAGGAACCAAACTTTATCTGGAGGGGAAACTTCAGCTCAGACACAGCAGGCCTTTGTTGACTTTCTGAAGGCCACACGAAATAAAGGAATCGATGGGCGGGAATGAAGTAGGATAATAGAAACAGATACACAGAGAGAGGGAGCGGGACAGAGAGAAGGGGCGAGACAGAGAGATGGAGTGAGAAAAAGTGAGCAACGCAGAAAAAGAGAGCGAGAGGAAAAAAAGAGAGTGTGCTGACAAAAAGAGATAGCCGTGCTCTACAAGCAGAAATAGCTGCAACAACTAAACCACAAAGACCAAAACGCACAGCAGGGGTGAGAGAGAGAGGTGTTCAGGGGACTGTGGACTGTGTTCGAGGGAGATTGGTTGAGGGGAAAATTGTTTGTTTGTCAACGCTGATGACGGGTAAGATAGGGCGTTATTTTATGATGGTATCACCTTCTTCTGGGGGGAAGAAAGCGAAAGGCGACAAAAAGAACGCTGGGAAGCTTTTTTTCTTTTCTTTTATCTCCGTCTCCCTCAAGTGCGTCTGAAGAGGAAGTATCTTCTCCTTAAAAACATCCACAGGCTTCTTTCAAACCCTCGCAGATAACGCCGTCTTCTTAAAAAGATGCAAATGATGTTTTTGTAGAAGTTGCTAAAAATATTCCCTGCTCTTTATTCAAGGTTTTTCTTTTTTTTTTTTTTTTACCGCAGGAAGGTTGGGAGACAGACCAATTAGTGGAGTGGGATTTCCGGAGGAAAGACTCTTCATACGAAATACATGACACTTCCTCTGCGGTGGAGGAGGGGGCAGTAAAAGTAGTCGACAGGGAACGAGAGAGACAGAGGGATAGAGGGGAAAAAGGGGAAGAGAGAGTGGACAAAAAGGACAGAGGGAAAAGAGAAACAGAGGGAGACAAGGATAGACCTCACCTCAAAGGCCCTGTCCAGCAGGTTCATCTCTCGGAGCTGGTTGCCCATGGAGAAGTGGAGCTCCGCCCTCACGGACAGATCACTGGGCTGCTGCTGCAGGGCCTGGTCCAGAGCTTCTAGTGCCTGAGGATGCAAGGGGAGGTCAATGACCACACACACGCACACCTGCACCTTCCCCCCCCCCCCCCCCCCCCACACACATGTAGCATGTTCGTGTCCAGGGTTTTGTTGCTGCGTTTTTGATTGTGTTTTCGTGTTTGGTTCGATTTCTTGACGGGCTCTGCGGGGTCACGAGGGTGTCCTATGTTTTCCGAGAGCAGAGTCTTCTGTCCAGCCCACCTTTAAATGACCAACAAAGGCGTGCTGAAACCCCCACTCTCTCTCTCCCCCTTCATGCTGCTCTCACCAGTGGGTGTTTGCTGGTCAAGCACTCTCCACCGGTGTGCCGACAATAAAAGGGAACCTCCAAGCAGACATTCGACTAAACTGCCGGAGGGGACCGTTGCCGATCGCCTCGCACACCTTTCCCGTCTGGCGAGGAGGGGGCACAAGTGGGCGGAGGAGCGAGGGAAGAACCAGAGCAGAGGGAGGGACGAGAGAGGCCACTCGAGAGAGACGCACGCAGGGGGGGGTTAGAGGGAGAAGGGGAGGGACGGACGAAGTCGAAAGCGGTGAGAGTGTGCTTCACGGGCGTCTGACGGGGGCCCTTCAGGGACTCGACGGGAACACAATCAATCGCTTTTATGTGCACGAGTGGAGGGGGGAGGGGAGAGAAAGAGGGGGGGGGGTGGGGCGGATGGAGAGACAGAGAGGGAGGAAAGAGAGAAAGGGGGGAAAAAGCAGAGGGGGGCGAGAGAAAGAGACCGAGAGAGGGAATGAGAAAAAAGAGATGGAGAGAGAAAGAGAGATGGAGAGAGAAAGAGAGATGGAGAGAGAAAGAGAGAGGAAGATAGAAAGAGGGATACAGAGAGATGAATAGGGAGCGGGAAGACAGACAAAGTAAGAGCTGTGATATTATTGGAAGTGCATTAACAGGAGTAAGCAGATGGTGGTTTTAGTAGTCTGGAGCTCTATGTCTCTGGGGTAATAATTCCTGGCTGCAGACCAGGGAGCACTACTGACCCCTACAGGCCAGGGAGAGATAGCACCCACACTCCTGTCTGTCTAGAGGAATAGATGGACCCGCCCCACCCAACACACACACTCCAGCCCCCGTCCCCTCCAGCTCCCCCATCCTCCAGCTAACATAATCCCAGAAACCATCTCTGATTACTAGAACAACAACATACACTGGCTTCCCTCCAGAAACCAGGATTAGATCAGTTTATGTTTAATATCTAAACACAGGATCCTTACCCTGCCAGATGGAGGGAGGGAGGGAAGGGCATGAGGGAGGGTAAGGGGGGATAGAGAGTTAGACAGCCAATGGATGGAGAGACGAAGAGTAAATTATGAGTTTGGTGGATTTGAGTGTTACAGGTGGGCAGACGGGGGGGGGGGGGGGTGCCTCTGAGTCTCCATGGCGATAATATCAAGAGGTTATGTGTTTCCATGGCTACTATTGCTTCCACGTTTATCTCTGGTGCTACCCTGAGGGTGGTATATTTGGTATAATTCTCTTACACACACACACACGCGCGCGCGCGCGTGCACACACACTCACACACACACACACTCACAGCTGAGCTTCTCCGTGTATTTTTTTATTTTTATTATTTAATTTCACCCTTTTCAACAAAAATGTTTTCTTACACACACACACAAACAAAAAACACGCACACACCTGTGTGTAGTTTCCGCGTCTGCTGTAGATGGCAGAGAGGAGGCGGTAGCACTCGATGCAGCCCCCCTGCTTTGAGATGATCCCAAGGGTCATCTTCTCGGCCTCTTTAGGGCGGCCTGCCATGGCTAGCACCTGGGCCTGGGGGCGGGGGGGAGGGGGGGGGAGGCAGAGAGAGGGAGGGAGTGACAAGAGATATCATAGAATGAAATGGGAAAGAAGGGAGAGAGGGAGGTAGAGAAAGCGGTAGAGAGGCAGAGAGGGAGGGAGAGAGGGCGTGACAGGAGATGTCGTAGAGTAAGATGGGAGAGAGGGAGGTAGAGATAGCGGTAGAGGCAGAGAGGGAGGTAGAGAGAGTGGTAGAGAGGGAGGTAGAGAGAGTGATAGAGAAACAGAGAGAGTTTAGGCCAGACAGTGTTGGTATCCTAGTTCGACGTAGATTACAGCATGTGTACCAAGGGTGTGGATTTGTGTGCTCTACAAGGCCTATTCCTTGATTGACCGAAGTAAATCTGCGAGTGTGTGTGTGTTTGTGAGCTCACCAGAGCCAGCCAGATCTCGGTGCTGTCTGGCTGCAGAGTGGCAGCTTCGCGGTACACCTGCAGGGCCTCCTCATAGCGTCCGGTGTTGTAGTAGAGCGCCCCTAGTGGCGTCAGGATGTCCACCTTCCTGGTCACCTGCAGGGCCCTGGGGTCACACAAAGGCTCCATGGGTTCAAAGGTCACGGAGGGCTATCGTTACCGTACGACTCCCATATGAGCACGGGGCCTCCAATCAGCTCACCTCTTATACCACAGCTCCGCCTCCTTGTTGTCGTTGGATGAGCGAAGCAGGCGACCCAAGTTCACCATGGCGACGTAATGCGCCGGTTTGAGTCTCACGGCGTGCTGGTAGTGGGCCGCCGCTCTCTCCCCCTCCCCTGGGGTAGAGAGAGAGGGAGGGGAGAGAGAAACAGAGAGACAGAGACAGAGAGCGAGCAAAGGAGATAAAGACGAGGATGGAGGCAGGTGTGAGAATCAACATTTATTTGAGTCCACTTGTGAGAGGCCTCCCATCCATCCACCAAGTAAGAATGACCACCCCTCCCTCCCTCCCTCCCCCCCCCCAGCCCAAAGGCAGCAAGATTAGAACTCTGATAATCTGAACTCACCCGTATCTACCAGGAAAACTCCAAAATTGTTATGCAGGTCGGAACTCTCCGGGCAGTTCTCAATGCCCTGCAAGTAAACTTTGTTGGCCTCTGCAAAGCGCTTCTAGAAAAAAAGAAAAACCAAAAGATATATAAATATATATGCGCTATATGAATCCATACATGGATGTATAAATAGTACATTCGTGAGGGAAATAAATCTATAATTGAATAAATAAATAAGTGTGAAACGGCCTCGGTGCAGAGATAAGGTTGCGGAGTGCCTCAGGTGATGCGGAGGTTAATGGTCGTGACGTGTGTATAATTGAACAGTGCGGTATAATGGGCCAGTGCTCCCCCTACAGCAAGATTAACGACCTGCGACTAATTTGAATTTAATTGGAAAACGAGAAGTACAGCAGAACCCGTCACGCCCACGGTGACGAGCAGGCATAAAATGCCGGAACGTGTTTGCGTTTGCGCATGCGTTGGGGATGAGGTGTGTTCGCATTTGGGAGGCGGGTAGGGGCGGTCTGTTACCTGCTCTGCATAAAGAGACGCCAGGCTGGAGTAGGCGTCGGCAAACTGCATGCCGAAGCGAATGGAATCCCTCAGGTGAGACTCCGCCTCTTCCTGTTTCCCCTGGGACCTGGAGGACGGAGCGCATCGTCATGGAAATCGACATCGGGAGCCTCATTGTCATCGGCGTAACCATCATCATCCTCTTTAGTCACACACACAAGACTCAACATACATAACTACATACACACACCCCCCAAAATCAGAGAGTCCCTAGGTGACCCTTGGCTCAGACCCAGACCCAGACCCAGCAGAGGAATGAGGGCGAGTTGGAGCCCCTGGCCCTGTGCTCACTGAGTCAGCAGGACACATAAACCTGTGGACAGGACACAGCTAGAATAATGGAGTTCATTAGTGGCGCAGCTATCGACGAGGCCCTCCCTGATACACTGGGGGGGGGGGCAGGGGGTTTAGGCAAGAACTGCTTGGTGTGTGTGTGAGTGTGTGTGTGTGCGGGCGCATGTGTGTGTGTGTGAGATTGTTGACCTACTGACCCATGCAAATCTCCCTCCCTCCCTCCCTCCCTCCCTCCCTCCCTCCCTCCCTCCCTCCCTCCCTCCCTCCCTCCCTCCCTCCCTCCCTCCCTCCCTCCCTCCCTCCCTCCCTCCCTCCCTCCCTCCCTCCCTCCCTCCCTCCCTCCCTCCCTCCCTCCCTCCCTCCCTCCCTCCCTCCCTCCGAGTCAGTGTCTCAGTGAGTCAGCTGATTATCTCAGGGATGTTGTTATCCCAATGTTTGTCCAATGAAGCTCCTGATCAGGGTAGACAGACAGTCAGACACACACATGCAGATATACAGAATCTCTGGGCTTCCCAGAGTGTGCGCGTAAGTACATTCTGTTCCAGATGAATAATATAACAGTTCAAATACACACCAATTGAAGTAATGAGTCCAATTTGACTTCCCTAGTTTTCTGAATGGCCAGTGGATGTCCAGGAACAAGACCAGACAGAGGGCTTCGCCCGCTTTCACATCCATGAGGTTCTCACCTCCCCAGCGAGGTCCTCCCGCCAGGTAGGAATCTCACGCACTGTGAGGTCATTTTACATGGTGAAACATTGCCTCAATTAAGACGCATGTTTGCTCTTCCAGAAGTCTCCATCAGCGAGGCTAAGAGGCCACTTGCATCTTTTGAGCCATGTGCTGCGGGCGATGCCGGCCCTGCCTCCCACGATTAGCGTCCCTATTGGCGACCATCTGGCTGTTTCACTGGCCAATCATAGGCCTCCTGTCTGGTCTTGTTCCTGGACAACCACAGGCTTTTTAGAAAACCAGGCATATCAATTGTGAGTTATGACTGCATTGTGTATTTGAATAAATAAATAACGCATCTACAGATGTGACCCACACATCAGACACATCCTTAGTGCAGACAGAAGGGAAAGCAGTTAGGGACTGACACTGAATCTGTTTGATTTCAAAATCCCATGACCTCAAGAACAGCAGCCCGGTCTGCTAGTAGCCCAGTAAGCCCCCACTGTTACAAACCAAACAGTACATTCATTAGGGGTATGCAGAGATATCATTATCTGTATCTGTTTACCAAAACAATCATCAGTATCTGGATTTGTATAGAAACCAGGAGTGGATGGGGCCTAAGCCATGCAGGGCAAGGTACGCTAGCCAGCTCACTGACAGTGTGGCTGTAAGGGGAGAGGAGTTGGTTTATGTTTCTTAACTTTGAACACAACTAACCTGGAGACAATGTTTATTTTCCTTCAGCCAAGCAAAATATAGGCTCTAACTACAGTGACATTTGGTCAAAATGCGCTGTTCAAATGATAGAGAACATAAAGTAGACTTTAAATCAACATATTTTAAATATAATAAGTCAATATGTAAATACGTTTTCAAGGGTTTGACAGCTTGTTGTGGGATATGGCGCACAGACAAATATATTTGCAACTTTAGCCAGCACTTCACGAAACAGAGGGGTCAGCAGAAAAACTAGCAGCCTTTGTGTTTTATAGGCTTGAGCTTGCGTTGTAGATGTGTTCGTCCGTGTGCTAATACAATACCACAACTTGTCACCCCTTTCTCGAACTAACTAGCTTGAGGAGAGACCCCAACAATAATACATTTTATTTGTAACCTACTTTACATTTGAAACAAATCTCAAAGTGCTACAGTTAAAATTATAAAACAAGGTAAGAACATCAATATAACAACTACTTGTCTGGGGAGCTACCCCAGCAACTATTCTGACATTGAAAGAAATGGGATCCAAATCCAAATAATATCGCTTCACTTTGGATTGAATAATCATCCGTTTACAAAGCCTTATCCGTACTAATCCAAATAATGTATTCGGTTCCGGATACATCCCTAATGCAGATACACAGACACACACACACGCAGACACGCACACATGCAGATAAACAGACACACACCCATGCAGACACACACGTACGCACACACAGGGACAGCTCCACTAAGCAACAAACACAATACAGTGTGTCTTATAAGGTTCCCCTCCAACTGTGTATATGAGAACAGACACAGAACAGTGTGTGTGTGTGTGTGCGTGTCACCCACTTGAGCAGGTTTCCCAGGTTGAACAGGGCTCGGTTGTGTTGAGGGTTGGTTTCCAGCGCTCTCCTGTAGTAGCGCTCGGCCTCCAGGGGGTTTCCAGTCAGGGTGCCCAGGTTGTTCATGGCGCTAGCGTGACGCGGGTACAACCTGCACAGCACAGGCGGGGAGAACAAAGCCTTCAGACTCGGCACCGGATATTGAGAGTTTTGGGCAAGGCTAACCACCGTTTCAAACCGTCGGACAACGGATATGTGGACTAATATGACGAACGTCTCTTTCCAGTCATTAGACAACTGGCGCCATGAAAGTCGCGTGATTTGGTTGTTGTTACATTAGCAACGTGGCAGCAAGACTCTGACCCCAACCCGACCCCTGACCCCAACCCGACCCCTGGGAAAGGATCGCTAGAGGTGAACATGCTGTACCGGACACCTGCGGTTTCCGTAGCAACACTCTTCCAGCTAACAAGGGCCTTTGTAGTCCATTTCCAGGGGAGCAAATCAGACAACAGACACACACACACGCACACAAACCGTCTGAAAGTCGCACAGGGGCTGGAACATTAAACAAGGACAACTCCCCTGGGACGAAGCAATAAAACAAGCGTTTTTTTTTAAGAATGCCACCGAAGCCAAACAGCTTGAGGTCTTTTATTACCTTCCTACCCAGATGACAAAACCGTCGAGGACGAAGGAGGGGTTCCTATCGGGGGGAGTGGATCCGCTGTGGGCTGGGCGCAGGGAGTGGGGTGTGTGTGTGTGTGTGTGTGTGTTTTGGACCCTGATGAAAGCAGAACAGGGTCGTTGGCTCATCCACAGTAGGGGGATTAGCAGCGACGCCTTTGTATTGCGTACTGCCGGGCAGCCTGGAGCTCCTGTTCACACTGGAGATCTGGCTCAGGAATGACATGAGCACGTCCCTGCTAGCTGCACATGGAGCTCCATAAGGCGGGGTGGCGGGGGTAATAGAAGATGATTGTGGGAGGGTGAAAAGACGGGGGGAGGAGACTGAGAGACACGGGGGGGATGTGATAGGATGGAGGACGGTCGGGGAGAGATGGAGGTCGGAGGTGAGTGCAGACCCTCGCTCCCCAGGGTTGTCAACATGTGTGATGCCGACACACACACACACACACACACACACACACAGCTGTGGAGAGGACAGAAGTACAGAGCAGAGGAGGGAGAGTCAGTGGGTGGAGGGGGCCCTCATAGCGGGCAGACCAGCTTCCCGTCTCCATAAAGTCTGTCGATGCCATTAGCTAGCAACACACTGAATGAAATTAAAGTGCCGGGATCATTAGTTATAATAAGCCAGAAATTGGGGGCGGAAGGTTGGAGGGGAGTGGGAGGGGGGTGGGGTTAGAAGGTAGGAGACTGTGAGGCAATGGGAGCCTTTGCCAGTGACAGGCAGGACAAATGGGTCCCCTATTTCATTAAGCACAGAGCAGTGTGTGTTTGTGTGTGTGTGTGTGTGCACATGTGTGTTTGTGTATGCGTGTGTGTGTGTGCACATGCATGTCTCTGAGGTAAATGAATGGGGTGCGGGCATCAAGCCGAGACAAGGCCATTACACGCATGAGTGTGAGTGTGTGTGTGTGTGTGTGTGCACGCGTTATTTTGCTGAACCCTGTCTGATGTGGTGCACAGTTGAACACGATGTAATCAAAGCTTGTTTCTGCTATAAGAGTATTAAGGCCTGGAACACCAAAGACAATCAATATCTCACCTCCCCCTTAAATAAATTACAATGTTCATGAGACTGAGCCCCTTGAGGCATTGTAAAAAACTACAATTAAATACAAATACAAATACAATTAAAAAGATTAGGAAAAAGTACTTTGTTCTTTAAAGAAAAAAAGACTTGACTGTAAATGTTACTTTGCACTCGTGGAATTAAGACGAACTTTCCTGACCGTTTCACTTATGAAATAGGTATGGGGGGGGGCACGTTTCTCAATTGGATTCCTCACCCTTCATCGAGGTATCTGGTTGCGGCAAAACCTGACCGTAACCCGAGCGCCCAACCATCCTGGCTGTAGAGCCAGCACGCGGTCACCTGACGCAGTCACCTGATCTCCAAAACATCACGACCGGCACCAGGGTTTTGGCAGAGCGTCTGTAACCTGAACGAGTCTTATCTAGTTCTGTGAAGGGCCGTGGTTCGGCAGAACACTTTTATTGTTTATCTTTGCCTCGCCTACTTATTTTCTTGTGTGCCCAGAACCTAGAGCCGCAGGTTGCAGCACTAAAAGACAGTCCAATGTCAAGGACAGTGATTAGAACAGGGCCCACTTACAGACTGACCTGAGAGCAGTACTGTAGTGGTGTGTAGGGTAGAGCGGAGAGACTGGTGTATAAAGGCTGACCTGAGAGCAGTATTGTAGTGGTGGATAGCTTCCTGGTGGCGGCCCCGGTCCTTGAGGAAGTTAGCATAGTTGTAGTGAACCTTGGCATTGTGAGGCAGAGTCTGGATGCCAGACCTGAGAGAGACACAGAGAGAGAGAGACACAGAGAGAGAGAGAGAGAGAGAGAGAGATAGAGAGAGAGACAGAGATAGATAGATAGATTTAGAAAGATTGTTACTTTCACAGAGTACTTTCGTGCCACTAAAGGCAAGTGAATTCAAATGAAATTGAGAGAGAACGAGAAGGAGAGAAACAAACAGAAAGGTGTCGTGAAAGAGACTTGCATGGACAACTCATAGATGTAGTCCCTAGCACCTTGGGTTCCTTTGTGAAACCTCTCCAGAGGTGGAGAGAGTGAGCATTTGAAAATACTTTTTTGTCTGTGGAGGTTGTGCAACAGTAAGCCTTGTATTCCCCCCCCCCCCCCCCCCCCCAATTTCTCCCTTCATTTCTGTCAGCGATGAGGAATAAAGCAGTCTTTCCCATCACAGATAAAGACATCTACCATTTGGGCAGAGTGAGCATTAATAACAGACAGCCATGGGATGGAGGGACGGCGGAGGGTGTCCTGGCGAGCTGTCCTTATCTGTTAGGGAGTCAGACAGATGGAGGGATAAACCGATCGATAAACAGCGAGGCACGCTATCCCGGAAAGATAACGTTGCCTATTTACACG
>NC_140367.1:11122500-11132500 GCF_054491055.1 Hypomesus nipponensis
ACACACACCCGCAACCCCCCCCCCCCCCCCACGCAGACGTCCACCAATCCATACACGCGCGCACACACACACAACCTCAAATTTCCTCCGAGGACGACCCACCCGAGTTGAAACCCCTCGACATCATCACATCCCTCTGTCCCTCCGTCCTAATCAGACTGACCACAACCAGAAACCCTCTGCCGGGGCAGCACAGCAGGGCAACACAGTAGGGCAATACAGCAGGGCAATACAGTAGGGCAACACAGCAGGGCAATACAGTAGGGCAACACAGCAGGGCAACACAACAGGGCAACACAGCGTCTGCGACGGCCGTCCTGCCGGGCCGACCTGAAGGGCCTCCCGTTCAGAAGGGAGGGAGTGTGGAGGCGGGGAGACTGACGGGCTGTTTCCCGGCGGCGTGTCGGAGGGGCTGTCCTGGGTTCTGACTCCCGGCCCAGACTGCCGTGGGATGCTGCCGCCCTCTCGATGTGATTAGCCAATGCTAATCCTCCGCTGGGGATTCGGCTGGAACGCGCGGCGGAAGCTTTTCGCGCAGCGCACGCGAAACACAGACACAGGTGTGCACAGGGCGCTTTCATCTTGTGTACACACATATACACACACACAAACTGGCATCAATGCTCGTAGATGCACATGCGCGGAAACGTATACTAACAGCACACACACACACACACAAACGTTCCTGCCTCGAGGTGTTAACAGCACCAGGTACTCTCCAGCATTAAAAGAATGTGTGATTGCACCGGAAGTTTCCGAGGAATAAGCAGAGCATCGTTATGAATGCAAGAGAACGCTGGTCTAGAATCCCCAGCTTTGCCTCGCCGTTTCCGTGGAGACGCCTCCGCAAACTCGAGGCTCCGTCAACATTGGTCTAGCCCACGGAGGCCTCGGGATCGCGGGACAAAAGGGAGGGGGGACGTTTCCGGAATCAAAGAAAATCAATTAACAATACAAACAATGGTGACCGAGGCCTGTGCAAACGTTTCATTTGAGGAACAAACACAGAGCCTTTATCTGGAGATGGGGCTAAATGGACCATGGGGTTGTGGGAGAGTGAAATGACCCAGGATAACATCAAGCTCTGCCTCTTGCCTGACTCCCACACACACACACATCACTTTCTCTTTTTCCTGGTCCATTTCCTTGATTTCTCCCACACAGAGACACGCATGCAGACAACTACCATACACACACACCATACACACACACACACACACACACACACACAGGAAGTCGTCTCTGCACCGTGTGATACACAGCTAATACCCTAGGCTGTGGAGGAATTCAGTTAGCGATTGTCAGATGCGGTGTGGGTAATATTAAAGAGCGGCACGAGGGATTCTGCCTGGCAGAGATGGAGTGGGTTTTAATCCTGAGCTCAGCTATGCAGATAGCTTGTGGAGGGAAGAAAGTGAGAAATCCCCCTAAAGGCCCCCCTGGCTAAACACAGATTAAACCAAATACTAGTTAGAGGAGCGACCGGGAGGGAGGGGAGAAGGGGGAGTAGGAATGTGGGGAGGGGAGGAAAGAGAGACATCCTGTCCCTCCGTCTGTCTGTCTCATACGGTATCACCTCCCCCTCCAGGTGTATATATCCCCAACCAGGAGGGGTGGGGGGGAGTAGGGGTGGGGGTCTCTCCTCTCGTTCTGATTCTGCATGCAGGAAGCTGAGAGAACACCACTGGGAGATCAGCTGGGGGGATTCATTCCTGAGCTCTGCCCCCCCCCCCCCCCCGCCTGCCCCTCCAAGGCTTCCTCCCAGCTAACCCCCACCCCCCCACCCCCCCTGGCTGTGACGGGACTTTTGGACTTTTCACGGTGTGTGTGTGTGTGTGAGCGTGTGTAGTGGGACCCCAGGGACAGGGCCCCCGCCTCCAATCCTGGAAGATACTATATAGAGAAAGAGAGAGAGAGATCAACAGACACCAGAGCAGCAATAAGTGCTGGGAATAGAGGGAATGTGATTCTCCTTTCAGATAGGCGGGTGGAAGGAAGAGGGAATAAAACTGGATTAGCAGACAAGCCTTTGAGGCCACTGAGAGACAGCACCAGGGGGGATCAGTTGATTACACGGGGTTAGCAGACATTTACCCTAGAACAGCACTGGCAAGAGAGAGAGAGAGAAAGAGAGACGGAGAGGGAGAGACGGAGAGAGAGAGCAAAGGAGCGAGAGACAGAGAAGAGAGAGAGTTGTGAATGTACTAAAAGAGCACTTGGTCACACAATGTTCGGGGGGGTGCCAAAGACGTTCGAGGTGTAAGTGAGCTGAATCCCACAGAGCAGTGTCTGCACTGCTCTCCAATACACACACACACACACATCTTACAGCAAACACACACACACACACTCACCTTGGCATGTAGAGGACCCTCTCTGCCACCACAAACCCCACCCTGAAGAAGAGGTTGCTGGCTGGGATGAAGGGGAAAACCAGGAACATGACTCCCACCAACACCCCCCTGCTCTGCTCCTTCTAGAGAGAGAGACAGAGAGAGAGACAGGGAGAGAGAGACAGACAGAGAGAGAGACAGAGAGACAGACAGAGAGAGAGACAGAGAGAGACAGAGAGAGAGAGACAGAGAGAGAGAGACAGGGAGACAGACAGAGAGAGAGACAGGGAGAGAGAGACAGACAGAGAGACAGAGAGACAGACAGAGAGAGAGACAGAGAGAGACAGAGAGAGAGAGACAGAGAGAGAGAGACAGGGAGACAGACAGAGAGAGAGACAAAGAGAGAGAGAGAGACATAGAGAGAGAGAGAGACAGACAGAGAGAGAGACAAAGAGAGTGAGAGACATAGAGACAGAGAGAGAGAGACAGAACGCAAGCAAGAGCGAAAGAAAGAAAGAAAAAGAAAAGATAAGAAGCCAGGCTAACAGTTTAATAACAATCCCATTCTGTTCTCCACCAAAATCCCATCTAGGAATGTGGAGCATGACAAGCACGCTTCAAACAGCATGACAGAGAGACATTAAACACACTCATTATGCATTCTTTCTTTCTCTCTTTTACACACACACACACACACACACACACACGCACACACACACACACAGTCAGCAAACACACACACAGAGCCCCTGCCAAAGCAAAGCGACTGCTGAGCGCATGCAATATTGAACAACAACGTGTGATTGTAATCGACGCGAAAAGAATGACAACAACGGCTCGTTCATCCGACGCGACCTCGGCGCCGCAGTCATTTTTAATTACCGCGCGCCCTCGTTCTGTTACCGCCATTCACGGGGGATTGATTTGGACCAACGGAGGATAATTGGTCTAATGACGCCGTCTTTGGTGGAAGTGCCGCTTCTCGCGCGCTCGTCCAATCGGACGCACAACGCATCGTCTCGACATAAACGTCCAGACAGGCACTTTGTTTCTCCTGTCAGCCAGCCCACCACGCTGCCCTCCAGGGCTTACACACACACACACACACACACACACGCACCTCCCCACCCCTGTCGTTTCCCGTTGAACGGGTAGAGGTTAAGCGGTGTGATCATCATGTCGTCGGCGAGCGCGATGGGCCGAGGACGCGAGGGTGTCGATTGTATCTGGCCGTGTGTTGCCGGTCCCCATGTATCATCCTGATCCGGGCCTCAGACCGCGCCCATGCCCGCCGCGTTTGGCCCTCTCAAGGCCCGCCGCTATTGGGCAACGCAGCCGCCGCGCGATGTCACCGCAGGGCTTGTGGGCGTCGGAGGATGAGCGGCCGAGCGATATTAGGAAACGGACTTCCTCCTGCTCTCGCGACGTGCTTGACTTTTCTTCCGCTTCGTCCTGCCCTTCATTCGAACTGCTTTTTTGTTTCCCTCTGTCCCTTGTGGTGTTTCCTCATAACCTCTCTCCTCTCTCGTCCGTCTCGACTCGGTCAAAAAGGTGACGGATCCGGTGTCTCGGCCAGGGCCCGGTTACCACGGCAACGGCAGGCGGGCGGGCGCCCCCGGTGACGTCCGTCGCACTTTGTCAGACGGGAACACGGGCGCTTTCACCTCTCAGGAAACCTTCCCCTCCGCCTCCTCCTCCTCCCCTTCCATCTCCTTTCACTTCGTCCCTGTCCATCTCTCCTCCCCCCCCCTCATCCTCCTCTTCCATCTCCTTTCACTTCATCCCTGTCCATCTCCTCGCATCCCCCCCCCCGCATCCCCCCCCCCTCCCCCCTCCCTCCCTCCCTCCCTCCGCCCTCGTCTGCTCTGCTGCCAAAGCTTTCCTGTCTATTTTTACTCGAGGCTGCGTTCCTTGTGATCCGCTCTCCCTCTCTCCTTCCTCTATCTCCGCTCCATCTTTCTCTTCCTCTCCTCCTGCTCTCCCCCCCCCCCCCCCGCTTCCTCTGCTGATCAACCCAATTTGTTTTGCATGGCCCATTTTTTACAACCCCCCCCCCCCCTCCCCTCTGCAGTAGAATGCAGCAGGTTGAGGTGCTGGATGGGATGGACATTAGTCTGGCATCCAGATCATCTCTCAGGACTGGCATTCATCAAAGCATGTGACCCAGAAGAACCTTCCAGAACAGACCTACCTTGAGACATATGCACCAGTACTGCCTCCAGCACTGGTCTGCCCAGCCAGGCCAACAGATGGCCCAACACAATACACACACATAAACACACACAGAAATCTGTGTACAGAAGCTTACACACACAAGCAACACATGCGGTCTCACACACGCACACACTTATCAGCCTACAACGGCGTGAGCACACACAATCTGATGCCGTCCAACATGCCAGTACACCGAACAGCAGTGGGTGGTCTTAGACCACTGTCTGTTACCCAGCCAGCTGTTTGACTGTGAAGCCCAGCTCTGGCTCTCTGCTCTCTGCTGCTCTGCCTCATGCATTTACATTGAGTCATTTAGCAGTCGCTCTTATCCAGAGCGACTTACAGTAAGTACAGGGAAATTCCCCCCCAGGCAAGTAGGGTGAAGTGCCTTGCCCAAGGACACAACGTCATTTGGCACAGCCGGGAATCGAACTGGCAACCTACTGATTACTAGCCCGATTCCCTCACCGCTCAGCCACCTGACTCCTAATGCAGGCCTATCCTCTGGGTGGCAGGACGGACATAAACCCCACCAACACCCCCCCCCCCCCCACCCCCTACCTACCAGCTACCCACTCACATCCACACAGCCCACCCCCCCACCACCAACCCAATCACAGTCACCCCCCCCCCCCACCAACCAGCTACCCAATCGCATTAACACCACCAACAACCCAATCACATTCACCCCCCTGACCTCCTCCCACCGACAGCCCAATCACATCCATACCCCCACCACCTACCCCATCACATCCCCCCCCCCACCACCAGCCACCCAATCGCCTTCACCTCCCTCCTCTCCCCTCCACCCAACCACATCCACCCCCAACAGGATGGTACTCGGCTGCAGCAGCGGGGATTTGAATAGGAGACGAGGCGACCGTCCATAACAAGACTTTCTGGAGGCAGGAAGAGGGAAGGCGCACACCAGGGACGCCATAGGCCGACGCAGCAATTGCTTCCTGGAGTCAAGAGGTCAACTATGTCGTTGCCATGTGAGAGAGGGATGGTGTGTGTGTGCGTGATGTGTGTGTGGTGAGGGGGTGGCTATAAACCATCTCTTCAGCTCGGAGGAAGTCACACAGGTTAACCCCGGGCATGTCACACGGAGCGCACAGCGCATCCCGCGAGATATCCCAGGGGGATTGCAAAAGGGTGTGCGGCGTGCGGCAAAGCATGGCCGCTTGTGCCGGGAGAGGAGAAGGGGGGTGGGGTGGTTAAAGGGAGGTGACTGAACGGAGAAATGCAAATAGAGAAAGCGAAGAGAGAGAAAGAGAGAGAGAGAGAGACAGAGAAAGAAAGAGAGAGAGAGAGAAAGAGAGAGAAAGAGAGAGAGGGGCTGAATTCAGCCTTAATCAATAACCCTGACCGCATCGCTCAGCAGAACAGTCAGAGCGAAGCGATTTGTCAAAGAGAGCAATGGAGAGAGAGGGGGAGAAGATGCAGCGGGGCGGGAGGGAGGGAGGGAGGGAGGGAGGGAGGGAGGGAGGGAGGGAGGGAGGGAGGGAGGGAGGGAGGGAGGGAGGGAGGGAGGGAGGGAGGGAGGGAGGGGAAGATAAAGCAAGAAAGAGCATCTTCTTTCTCCTCGTCATCATCTGTATCTGTCGCAAGAGGAAAAACACTGTCCTCGGCTCTACCTCTCTGTCTCTGTCTGTCTCTCTCTCTGTCTGTCTCTCTCTCTACCTCTCTGTCTCTCTCTCACACACACACACACACACAACTAAAATACACACACAAGCATATACAAGCAGGCACCACAAACACACACGCTCACAAAATACAAGAAGGAAGAAATCAAGAAGTTGACTAGTCCCATCGTATAGAAGTCACCTCAATGTGTGTTTATGTGTGTGTGTGTGCGCGCACAGTAGTGAACCTCCCAGCAGAGAATGACTCAGCACTGCTCCCTCTGCTCTCTGTTGTCACAGAAGTATTCATCATGAGCTCAGCATTTAATGTCCTTGTCCAATTAGCTACCTTCAATCACAATCGACGCTCTATGCACTCCCTCTCTCTCTCTTCCCCTCTCTCCGTATCACACTCTCTCCCTCTCTCCCCCACTTTCTCTCCCACTCTCTCTCCCACTCTCTCTGTCCTCTCTCTCTCTCTCTCTCTCTACCCCTCTCTCCCTCTCACAGCCTCTCCCTCTCTCAATTATCCAGCTGTGCAGTCTTTGCTTTTCCATTCTTTTTCATCTGTCTCTTTCAAGCAGACCCAATGATACGCACACACACACACACACAGCCTGCACCGGACCACACGCTGAACCACATGAGCGGCCCTCAGCCCACAAGCCCGTACAAGGACAGAGGCCACTTCAGTCAGTCAGAGGGTGTCACACGACCCCGTTGACACACTGCACACAGTCCTGCACTCTCCGTGGGCTGTACACACACACACACACACACACACAAACATTACCCTAACTGACAAGGAGTGAGGATGTAAACAGAATTGAGCAGATCTGCGCTAATGATCTAGCCACCATCTGTCAGCGATACGCGCACACACACACACACAGACAGGCACACACACACGCACACACAGACAGGCACACACACACGCACACACACACACACACACACGCACACAGACACATCTCCACCATGTCAGGCTACCGCATAAGAACTCTGACGAGAGGCTGTATGGTCAAGGCGCAGTGTGCGGTTTTACCGTTTCACAACGGTGTACCATTTCAGACCAGAGTAGAGGGGAGGGTGCGGACGAGAGAGAGGGAAAAGAGGAAAGGGGATGAGAAGGGGGGATAGTGGAGGTGAGGAGATGAGGAAGGAGAGAGGGGGGAGAGGGGAACGTCGTCAAAGCGTGCCGGTAGGATCAGTAGCGAGGTGTTGATTGCGTGAGCACTTTCCTCTCCGCAGTGATCTACAAGTACCTCGGAAAAACCATCACACACACACACACACACACTCTCCTCACGTGCAGTCTGTCGCCACGGCAACGCCGGGGGGAGGGGGGGGGGAGTGAGCATGCGGCGCGGAGCGCAAAATCAAACTAGCGCGTGGGAGCACGTACGCGCGTCACAGGCACCCACGCCCTAGGGTTAAGCAGCACATCCGTACCTCACTGCCCACCCCCCCCCCCCCACCCCACCCCACTCCACACACACACACCCTCCACAGCGACAACACCCCACCCCCACCCACACACCCTCTCCCCACCCCCCACCCCCCGCACCTGCAGGGTGGTGATGCAGCGGAGGCCCAGGGCCGCCATGCCCAGCGCCAGCAGCAGGGCGGCGCCGTTGCGCGGGTCCCAGGGAGACTCCACCAGGGCGATGCTGCCCACCTGCCAGTCGTAGCACAGCACGCTGGGAGCCAGCAGGAGCCAGGCGTTAAACGACAGCAGGTAGCTGTAGGTGAGGAACCTGGCGTGGGGGGAATAAGATAGAGGGGGGGCAGTGCCGAGTGTATGTGAGAGAGAGAGAGAGAGAGAGAGAGAGAGAGAGAGAGAGAGAGAGAGAGGGAGAGAGAGAGAGGAGAGAGAGAGAGAGAGAGAGGGAGAGAGAGAGAGGGAGAGAGAGAGAGGGGGTGGGGTGGAGGGGGGTTGGGGTTTTCAACAGTAAAGGGGATTACAAGGTCACAGACAAACGAAGGAGGGGTAAGAAATGGAGGGAGGTTGACGGGGGGGGGGGGGAGGAGACAAAGGGAAGTGTTAATGGCATCACCATTACCTTTTCAAGTACAGTACATTCCAACAAGAGAAAGAGGGGGGGGGGGTGGGAAGGTGAGGCACATGCTATTCATCACAGGTCGTCTACGGCTCGACGTCACGTTTACTCATTGTGCGTGTGTGTGCCCCCTCCCCTCCACCTGTCTCTCTCTCTCTCCCCGACCCTCCTTCATTCACATTTACATTTAGTAGACGCTCTTATCCAGAGCGACTTAAAGTAAGTACAGGGTGAAGTGCCTTGCCCAAGGTCACTCGGCACAGCCGGGAATCGAACCAGCGACCTTCTGATTACCAGCCCGATTCCCTAACCGCTCAGCCACCTGACTCCTTCATACTGCCACAGGCTGCAACGCTGGTCTGCTGCTGCTGACCCGGAGCAGCTATCTAGGCCTGCTACAAGGCAGAGGACATTGGGAGAGGGGGGGGGGAGAGTGACACTGATAGACAGGAGGGGTACGCCTGACCGAGCAAAGAGGAATGAGGATGAGGCGGAGGAGGGAGGTGATGGGGAGGGGGAGGTGAAAAGAGCTGTCTGAACACGGCACAGGAGGTTGAGGGGAGGAGGAAGGAGGGAGAAAAAGGAGGAGGACGACTCGCGCATGATTGGCCCACGCGCGGACACGCGGACACACACACACAATCCTGAATATCCAGAGCACTAAATGACTCTCCCCCATTGTCCATTATGGTAGCTCGTCCTTAATGGCCGATAAGTGCAAGCAGCATTACTGGGGAAAGAGAGATCGGAGAGAGAGAGAAAGTGCGTGTGAAAGAGAGAGATAGAGAGAGAGAGAGAGAGAGGGAGGGTAGCTCTGCTCTATGTGTGGGTGTATTCTCAAGCACTAACAAGACAAGTGCAAGACTTTGAAAGAAACACACACGCACACACACACACCATCAGTCACAGCTCTGAAGCCATTCCTGAGTGGTTCTACTGAGCTAGTTCACAGAATTCCATTCCACCCCCCCCCCCCCCCCTCCCCGCTACAATACACACCACACACGCACAACGATTCTCTCCTCCCAGTCAAAAGATGTTTCTGAACAGAACGGATGAGAAGCTCAAGTGGTTGTTAGATGTGTGCATCCCCAGCTGGTGTGGTGCTGTGGTGAAGGGGGGGGCGGTCACATCACTGATCACTCTGGGGACAGCCGTCGATGGGTGGGGGGGTAGGCGGGGCTGGGGGGTAGGAGGGTACCAGTTAGGGAGCCAAGCACGCGCACAATCGAGACACATGCGATGACGCGCGCGCGCGATGACACAGAACCGCACGCACACGCGGGATGGGCGGGGCTCCGCGGAGAACCTCTCGTGTTTTGCATTCAGCAACGCGTCCACCCCCTTGCGATAGTCCGATTGATGCTGGAAATCGAAATCCATCGCCCGCACAAAGCGATTGGGTCGATTCAAACCGTTAGGCACCGGGGGGGGGAAGGGGGGGGGGGCAAGTGCCAGGAACAGGGAGGAGGGAGAGAGGTAGAGTAACAGAGGGAGGGAGGGATGGGAAACGAGAAGGACAGAGGAAGAGAGAGATAGGAAATGAGAGGGACGGAGGGAGGGAGATAGGAAGTGAGAGGGACGGAGGGAGGGAGATAGGAAGTGAGAGGGACGGAGGGAGATAGGACGTGAGAGGGACGGAGGGAGAGAGAGAGAGATAGGACGTGAGAGGGACGGAGGGAGGGAGATAGGAAGTGAGAGGGACGGAGGGAGATAGGACGTGAGAGGGACGGAGGGAGAGAGAGAGAGATAGGACGTGAGAGGG
>NC_140367.1:11137500-11150000 GCF_054491055.1 Hypomesus nipponensis
TAAGCTTATGTATCCAGGTAAAAGTGGACCTAAGACAGCAAACAGGCAGCCAACAGGCAGAGAAAGATGACACTCTACAAGGTTGGCACAAGAAGAACACAAGCAATGCAGGAAGTGTGGATTCTTGGAACACAAGCAAACATGTGCACACATCTAAACCCAGACACCCACACACACCCACTCAGAAGCCGCCTCGTTTATCGTTCCCTCAGACATAGAGCCCTAATCAGCAGTGGGTGCTATTTGTCCAACAAGTCACGCTAACCATGTCGGCGTTGCTACCCTGAACTGAATAAGTGATATGTGCTTAGCCTCGTTAGCGTGGGGTTAGTTCAAACAGAAAGCATGATCAGAGAGACGGGCGCCACGGCAACAGGGCCCCAGCGAGGCCGGCCGTCTTATTAACGGGATGGGAGATAACGAGATGTGTGTGCGCGCGCGCTTATTGGTGGATTTTTGAGAGGAGAGAGGGGAAGTCGAAGGATAGAATGAAGGGAGGCTGATGAGAGCTTGACTGTGGAGCTCTGCTCTCTGCTACATGGGTGAGGAGGGGCGTGCACGCGCTCACACACACACACACACACCTGTACTTCAGAAGAGAGGGGAAGACAAACAAACGGTGCCTTCAGAATAGCAATTCTTCCGAGTGGAGAGGAGAAATAAAAGGAGAAAAACAAACGCACGTACACACAGATGGACACACACACACAGACACATGGATACCGACAGACACACAAATTCAGTAGGAAATGTGTTTTGGCAGACAAAGGAACGAAAAAGGGATTGGGGCAGATGAGAGGAGGATAAATGAAATGGAGAGGGACATCGCCTTCTTACTGTCAGAAAAACAACAATGACAGCATCTCTCTCTCACACACACACACACACATTGTCTCTGGAAAACGGTCAGTTTCAAAACGGTGGCTCTCTTGCTGGTGTGTAGTTGTGTGAAAAGGAGGGAGGGATTCAGGGACAGGGGAACACAGGAGAGCTAGAAGGACAGCACGGTAGCAGGATTGTAAACAAACAAAAACAGTTGGCAAATCCAATGCCGAACGTGGTCATTATTCAAATCCACAGGATGTCTCCTGACCCCAAAATCCTGCCCGGTTGACTCAGCAGTTTCATTCTTGGGATTTATTCATGCCCCTCCCCCCAACCCCCCACGCCCACTCCCCGCTTATTGCGTCATAATCTAGATTAGGTCGGTGGCCTTTATCACATCACATCCCCCCCCCCACTCAAACACACACACATTCAAACACACACTCCTTCGGCCCACAGCTAGCTAGGGTCAGCCTGTGGATTATCCCTGAGAGCTGCATTATGGTTAAGTTTTTTTTTTTTTTTTACAAAAACACGAAGTCTCAACAAAGCGCTCCCTAGGTTAGCCTCTAAGTCTTACTGTGTGTTTGTGTGTGCAAAGAGGGGGGGGGGGGGGGGGGGGTTAACTTGCTTTGCCCAGAGGCCAGTCGTTAATAACAGGGATTAACTAACACATTTACAACACCCCCTCCACCAAACACCTCCCCCCAACAGATACACACACACACACACCTCCTCTTTATTTTTCCCACATCCCTTCTCTGTCCATTATTGGGTGAGGGAGCACAGAGAGAGGGAAAGAGGGAGAGAAAAAAAGAGAATGTGACCCTCATATTAAATCTATCCATCTTGGCCAAGCCCAATAGCATCTGTTCACTTAGGAACCTCTTGCTTTTCAGTTCTTTCATTACAGAGAGAAGGAATGAGCATGTTTGGGGTGTTTTGCTGGGGGGGAAAAGGGTAATTGATTACTTTTGTGACTCGTTCTCAAACTCACACACACACACACACACACAGACAGGCCATAATGCTATACTTAGGATCTTGCTGATGAATCGCCTCCATTAATGACCAATCAGCATGCATTCATAGCTGTCCTGATTAACTGGCGTTGCTGAAGTTCTCTGTCATTGGCCTCCACTGTGTCTAGCTCGCTGGCTGGTTCATTAGAACAGCAGGCTCCATCATGGCTCCACCTGGCTGGTTTCCTAAGACCGTCTGTATTCTGCCATAGAGAAGAGGCTACTGCAGCCTCCACAGTGTGTCTGGGGTCTCATTAGTGTGGATGAAGTAGGAGGGAACTGAGTCATGGCTGCCCAGGTTATTTGTGTGGCTGTGGGTTTTGTTTTGTTTTTTGTGGGGGGGGGGGGGGGGGGGGGTAGTTCTTGATTGTGTGTGTCTGGGTGTAATCTTAGGTTGTTTAGGTTGAGCGAGTACGTGAGCATGTGCGTGTCTGTGCAAGTGTGTGCGACAGAGGGAAGGAAGGAGAGAGAGAGATGCTAGTTGGGAGATGTGAGACCGCATAATGAGAGGCCACCGAAGCCTAAAAGAGAGAAGGGGGAGGGGGAGGGGAGCGTAGGGATGAGTCTCTGTTTCCAGCCCACCTCGTTTGCACTCGGGGATTTAGAAGCGGATGGCTTTTTCACGTTCATCTGATGTCCGCATCAACTTCCCCACTGTCTTTTAAGCCCCTGAAAGGCTCTCTGCATTTGATGGTACTGCTGAATAAGCACCGTGAGAGAGAGAGATAAGGAGAGAGAAAAGGAGAGATAGGGAGAGAGAGAGAGAGAGAGAGAGAGAGAGAGAGAGAGAGAGAGAGAGAAGGAGATAGGGAGGACAGAGTGAACAAGAGAAAGGTCGGTGTAGAGGAGTCGAACGACAACCATTTTTCATAAAGAGAAGAGATACAGAGAGAGAGAGAGAAGGAGAAAGAGATACCGAGAGAAAGAGAGAGAGAGGCAGAGAAATTAAAGGCCGGGTAATAATCGCGGAACCAGTGATTCCATGACGGCGTTATCATGGCATTCCAAAGGTCAACACCTCTTCCCTCCTCTCCCTTCCCTCATCCTCCCAACCCCCCTCCTCCTTCTCTCCTCCCAAGCATGTCTGGGTAACGTCAAGGACGTCTCTGAACTCTGCCTCTTTGAACTGTCCAATCACAAACCCAACAGGGAAACGGGTGGGGGGGGGGGGGGGGGGTGTCAGGAGACTAACTATAACCCACCAGGCGCAGGATGCTTCTCTAAACCCCCCCGGCCCTCCTTCCTCCCTACAGGCAGCGTTCCCCCCCAACCGGCCCTTTTGATTCACTACGTTTTCACTCCTCCTGATGGCCCCTTATGTTTCATCTCCATCACGTCTTGTTTGTATGAGCAGCTTTGTAAGAGAGAGGACGTTTCCCTGGGTGGGTTTGCAGTAGGGCTGCAACTAACAATTATTTTAATTATCGGTTTTATTTTAATTTTTCGATTCATCAATGAATCGAACAAAACAAAAAAAGCATTAATTTCCAACCCATTATTCAAAAACACAACTGACAGTGCAAATGCACAGTGCAAAAAAATCTTCAGAATGTGCACAAACAGGCACACAATTTTGAAAAAGTTATTCATATTAGCATGGACTTAATGCTATTTTCCAAGATTAGCAATTTATTTGAGTTTTGTTTAAAACTATTGAAAATTGAAAGGTTGTGGAATTAGGCCAGACTTTATTAGAATAATCTGGTGTATAATTTTTGACACCATTTCAAAAAAATTAAGATTTGTGAGGATTAAGCTTTTCAAAGAAAGATTGATTTTCTATAATTTTATTTGAAACTTCATTGAAAGGGTAAAGGCTGTGGAAGTATATCAGACATTGTTAAGATACTCTGGTGTCTGTTTGAGGTTTTATATTCCTAAAAATATTATAAAAGTCTACATTTTTCAAAATGGTATGGGTTATTTTCACCCGGTCCCTAACGCGATCCAGCAAAGTAGCGTCTTCCGAATGTGAGACGAATGTCGAATATGAAAATAACTTCACCTCGGTCAATTAACACACTGTTTCGATGTATTTAGTGTGAAATGCTCCCACACCTTGGAAGACTTGGGTCGTAGGCCTACTGATTTCTCTGCCTCCGCCATGTGTTTCTGAACAACGTTCCTCAACAACGTCTCTCCAATGGCCTTTCCTCTACCTCCGCTCCGCGCTCAATTAAAAAAAAATTAATACTCAAACATCTCCGCAACATATTGAGTGGCGTAATAATCGTGCGACACAACGAATTGATAATGAAATTCGTTGCCAACGCTTTTAATAATAACTACTTTACTAACCGAGAGTGAGGTCATGCCGGGAAATATCAAACTGAGGCTGGAACGTATCGACCGAGCGATAGCTCTTTTCATTTTGTAAACGAAAATAAATGGTAGCTCTAGACTAATTGTAGCTAGCTCTCAAGTCTTCTCACGCTGTTTCATGTGTTGCCTAGCAACTCATTACTTTTGATAGAAAGCGGACAACATGGTTCTGCTAAAATGGCTTTAATTTCAACACAAAATAACGACACAAGTGATTAAAAGAGTCTAGTCTTCATCCTCACTTTCGATGACAAATCTTTTCAGCATCATCTGGATAGTAAAACTCAGCAACTGACTCGTCGCTCATTTAGAAGATGACGTCAGAGGGCAATACGGAGCCAATTGACCGCTGAGGAGGGCAATACGCCTCTGGCATGACTACCCATTAGCCAATCAGAAAGCTCGTACCGTCGTTGCCATTTAATAATTGATTTTAATCGATTTAATCTATTCGTTGTTGCAGCCCTAGTTTGCAGAATAATCGTCTCCAGGAATAGAGGGAGTGCCATGAGGAGGAGGTGCAGAGAGAGAGAGAGACAGAGAGAGGTAGAGAGACAGAGAGAGAGGGAGAGAGACAGAGAGGGAGCTAGGGAGAGAGAGCTTGAGGGAGGACAAGGCAATGTGCTGGTAGCATTAGAATGCTAATTGTATGCAGGCTATTTCCAGCACTGGTTATTAATACTGTGGCCCTAGCACTGGGAACAGCCCTTCGTTAGCAAAACTGCAGCCTCCATGGACCATACCCCCCCCCCCCCCCCCCAACACACACACACACACTCATTAGCAACTCCGTGGTCTACATGGCCCTTAACTCCACTGACATACAGTGTACAACATGACACACATACACCGTGCTTACACACATTGGGGCATGCCCAGAATCATAATCACATAACCTTAATGTGTACATACTTTAGTCATCTCCCTCTAGAAAATACATTTGATCAAACAGCGTGTGAAGAAACTAGGTGACTTCCTCTTTCTGGCTAGAGTTGTGTTTAAAGCAGAACACAAGGCCAAACTCTCTCTCTCTCTCTCTCTCTCTCTCTCTCTCTCTGTCTCTCTCTCTGTGTCTCTCTCTCTGTCTCTCTCTCTCTATGAAAACAAAAGCACAACCGGCGTAATGAAACTCATTGCGTGGGCAGACGACTCCGAAATGATCCTCCCACATAACCCGGCTCCAAACAGGTTTAACAACAGAAACCAGGGAGGATGAGCTACTGGAAAGAGTGAGGTAGAGAGACGGGATATGAACTGAGAAGAGACTATCATTGCAACCATAAAGGATTGAGTTCTACTGTACAGTTGTTGGTTGTTTGGACAATATTTAACCCCCTACAGTAGGTAAACACTCCTCTACCTTGCTGTTAATCAGCCGGATGAGCAGCAGATACTCTGTTGAGCTGAGAAAACAATAAAAAAATACATCATCCTCTTCTCTCTCTCTGTCTCTCTCCCACACTCTCAATTTCGCTATTACTCACGTACAGTCTATTGTCCACACCATTCACACACGCGTCGTCTGAGTCATGAACAGGTCGTGGAAGCAAGGTCTCCTTTCAGGCAGGTGAGTGGGGTGACCGGCTGTGCAGACGCAGTGACAACAGGCATGGGATATTTATTCAGACGGTCATATTGCTGGAGACGGACACCCCATCGCCCAGCAGTTAGCACCCATCTCTGCTCATATTCCTGCCTGTCACTCTCACACGTACACACACACACACAGTGTACAGTGGGAGGAGATTTTTTTTGTTCATCGACAAATCTAAGCGGGTTAAAAATGAACACATGGTAAGACCAGTTCAAGGAAAGGAATGAGGAAAGATTTGGGAACTGGTTCTGGTGCGAGACGTGAGATGAGATGCGGACCCATCGCTGCGTGACCAGACCAGGGCTTCGTCTCCACAGCGCAGCACGACACGACACACACTGAGAGTTAGGAGTCTGAAGACCACATCCTTGCTGTTCTCCTGCCAACTCTCTTTTGACATACATATCTAAGAGATAACAGTCAGAGGAGCACGAGGTGAGTGAAGGTTTCATTCCAATAAGAGAATAAATGTCTGTAAATGTCTTTTTCCATAAATAAATATTCACAAATATGACAGATTAAAAGTCTAAGCTTACAATTTCATAAAACCACGTGATTCTTTGGTAGCTTAATTCTTAAGATAATATTAATACTGGCTCATTGTCTGTATCAATCCCAGTATCAATGTTTATCATGCACCATCACCAAAGGTTATCTTCAGTATTGCAAAATGCATCGACTGACTTCAGAGGATCCTTTGGTCTCTGTCTACTCTAGATCATGGATTCCTCCAGCAGTATAGGTTGTGAAGATGTACTGTGTTCCATCTGTCTGGATGTGTTCAACGAGCCGGTCTCTATTCCATGTGGACACAACTTCTGCATGGCCTGTATCAAAAAGCATTGGAACAGCGATGACGTCTGCCAGTGCCCATTGTGTATGGAGAAGTTCTTCCGAAAACCTGAGCTTCGCGTCAACACCACATTCAAGACTGTTGTGGACAGATTTAAGAAGATCGAGGTCAAACACGCCGATGAGATTGAACAATCTACCATTGAACCTGGAGGAATACCCTGTGATGTCTGCACTGGGGGGAAACTCAAGGCCCTGAAGTCCTGTCTGGTGTGTCAGACCTCCTACTGTGAGCCTCACCTGGAGCCTCATCACATCGCCCCGTCCCTGAAGAAACACAAGCTGATGGACCCTGTGGAGAACCTGGAGGACTGGCTGTGTAAGAAGCACAACAAGCTGTTGGAGCTCTTCTGCAGGACCGACAAGACGTGCGTGTGTCAAATCTGCCCGGAGACCGACCACAGGTTTCACTACTTCGTCAGTATAGAGGACGAGTGTGAGGAGAGGAAGGTTCAGCTGGGCGTGATGAAAGCGCAAGTCCAACAGCTGATCCACGAGAGGGCAAAGAAGCTTCAGGAGATCCAACTGTCGGTAGAGACCAGCAAGAGAGACGCAGAGAGGGAGATATCCAACGGCGTGGAGGTCTTCACGGCCCTGTTGCGCTCCATAGAGAAGAGCCACGCCAAGCTCATCGGGCTGATCACGGAGAAGCACAAGAAAACCGAGAGAGAGGCGGAGAGGATCGTCGACGAGCTGCGGAAGGAGATCTCCGAGCTCAAAAAGAGGAACGACGAGCTGGACGAAGTCCTCCACACCGACAACCTCGTCCACGTCATCCAGAGCTTCCCGACCGTGAGCACCCCTCCACACACCGAGGACTGGTCTGGGGTCAGCGTCTACACCGACCTGAGCGTGGGGACGGTGAGGAGAGCCGTGTCTCAGCAGGAGGACACCCTCTTGATGGAGATGAGGAAGTTGTGCCAAGCAGAACTGAGGAGGATTCAGCGGTACGCAATGGATGAGACTCTGGACCCTGACACAGCGAACCCTCAACTCATCCTGTCTGAGGATGGCAAGCAGGTTCGATACGGGCAAACGCGAAAGAGTCTCCCTGACCTCCCTGCCAGGTTTGATAGAGGTGTGAACGTGCTGGGAAAGCAGGGTTTCTCCTCAGGAAGGGTCTACTATGAGGTGCAGGTGGAGGGGAAGTCTGACTGGGATCTGGGTGTGGCTGCAGAGTCGGTCAAACGCAAGGGGATGATCATATTGGACCCTCTCTACGGTTACTGGTCCATAGCTTTGAGGGAAGGCCAGGGGTACATAGCTTGCACCACCTCTAGTCTGCGCCTCTCCCTGAAAGAGAAGCCCCAGAAGGTGGGGGTGTTTGTGGACTATGAGGAGGGTCTGGTCTCCTTTTATGATGTGGAGGCCAGGTCTCATATGTACTCTTTCGCTGGCTGCACCTTCACGGAGAAACTTCATCTGTTCTTGAGCCCTTCTTTAAGTAAAGGGGGCAAGAATTCTGGCCCTCTCACCATCTCCAATGTCTCACAAAGATGAATACTACAGTGGCAGAAATGGCGGAACTGTTTCAATCTACACTTACGATGACCATAGAATATTAACAGAACGTCAAATCAAGGGGTGGTGGTTGATTATGTGCTCCTAGCGTGCTGGGATCCGAATGTATTTCCTTTTCAGTTAACTGCTTCATTTTGTAAAATTGTCTGATCTTCTAAAGACATTCAATAAAAATGTTTATTGACTTTCCTATGAATTGGATGTAAATAAATACACAACATATTCTATATATGAAGAATCTCAATAAAGCAAGTCATTGCTGTAATTTAAGGCTACATCGTTTACTGATCTATTATAGATGTTTTTGTTCCAGTCTAAGCATGAAAAACATGAACAATTTGACTTCCAAACCTCATGAAAACGGTGGGAGGAGATAAGCAAAAAACTAAAACATACAATGGCAATACCTTAAGAGATAAATAATATTATCTAATCAATGATCAGAATATGTTTGCAAGTGTTCGTGTGTAAGTTACTGTGTGTGTGTTTCAACTACTCACAGTGCCAACATAAACAAGCTCAAGACAAGTTTCAGAAAGCAGGTTATGCGACATAACCGGGTAAGTTAACTCTCCAGCTGACACACAATGTTGCAAAATCTTACTGGCAATGTTGCTACAACGCTGACTGTCATAGGAGTTAACTTAATTGGGCATGTCGCATAACCTGCTTTCTGGAATACCCACCTGGAAGGATGAGAAAAAGTGAGGTAAAAAGACCAAATAAAAGATGAGAAGAAACTATTAATGTAAGTATTGAGTTCTACTACTGGATGTAAACACTCCTCTTCCTAGCCAATCAGGTGAACATGCGTTGAACAGATACTCTGTTCAGCTCAGAAAACAAACTCACTTTTCTGTTCTTATCACTGTCTCTCTCTTTTGATCAGTATATTGTGCTCACTGATCACCCACACCCATATATTCTGGTGGTAATCTATCGAGTCAGTAAAGGGTACACAGTTCTTCTAATAGCAGTACTAGGTAGGAGGAGCATTGTTACCTCAACTCACTGAAGTGAAACTGAAGTGGACAGACTTACAGTACTGCAGCACAGAACAGACGCACATAACAAGAATCTGTTTCTAAAAGTATCCATCAGTTAGAGAGAATATCAAGACTAAAACACTAAGGTGAGAAGTCTTTATGACAAGGATTGATGAATATGATGTACGCATTTTCATAATGTCATCAAGTGTTGATTCTTTATTTCATAACAGTATGTTCTCGTTGAGATTACAGTGTAGTAATGTGAATCAAAATCAACTGGTGTGGCCAAAATCAACATGACTATTCTGTTTTTTGAACTATTCAAAATCTTAATCTGTCACGTAACAAAGGATTCACTGACTCGGTTAAGCTTTCATGGTTTCACTTTTGATCTCTCTCTCCAGTGTAGAAATGGCTTCCTGCAGCAGTCTCCTGTCTGAAGATCAGTTCCAGTGTTCTATCTGTCTGGATGTGTTCACTGATCCTGTCACTACTTCATGTGGACACAACTTCTGCAAGGCCTGTATCACCAAGTACTGGGACAACAATGACCTGTGTCAATGTCCCATGTGTAAAATGACTTTTGATAAGAGACCAGATCTCTATGTCAACACTTTCATCTCTGAGATGGCTGCTCAGTTCAGGAAGTCAGAGCCACTGAAGGCAACCATCAGTCCAGACCTGCGTCCTACTAATCCTGAAGTGTCATGTGACATCTGTACAGGTACCAAGCTCAAGGCCCTGAAGTCCTGTCTGGTGTGTCTGACCTCTTACTGTGAGACTCACCTGGAGCCTCATCAGAGAGTTGCAACCTTGAAGAAACACAAGCTGATCGACCCTGTGGAGAACCTGGAGGACAGGATGTGTCAGAAGCATGAGAGACCCTTGGAGCTGTTCTGTAGGACTGACCAGATGTGTGTTTGTTGGTTCTGCACTGAGACGGACCACAAGACCCATGACACTGTTCCTCTAGAAGAGGAGTGTGAAGAGAGGAAGACTCAGATGAAGAAGACAGAGGGAGACATGCAGCAGATGATCCAGGAGAGACTGGAGAAGGTTCAGGAGATCAAACTCTCAGTAGAGACCAGCAAGAGAGATGCAGAGAGAGAGATATCAGACAGTGTTCAGGTCTTCACTGCTCTGGTGCGCTCCATTGAGAGAAGCCAGGCTGAGCTCATTGAGGTGATTGAGGAGAAGCAGAAAGCAGCAGAGAAACAGGCTGAAGGGTTGATTCAAGATCTGGAGCAGGAGATCACTGAGCTGAAGAGGAGAAGCACTGAGCTGGAGCAGCTCTCACACACTGAGGACCACCTCCACCTGCTCCAGAGCTTCCCATCTCTGAGCACCCCTCCACACACCAAGAACTGGTCTGAGATCGGTGTCCACAGTGGTCTGAGTGTGGGGGCAGTGAGGAGAGCTGTGTCTCAGCTGGAGGAGACACTCAACAAAGAGATAGAGAAGCTGTCTGACACTGAACTGAAAAGGATTCAGCAGTATGCAGTGGATGTGACTCTGGACCCTGATACAGCATGTCCTTTTCTCATCCTGTCTGAGAATGGGAAACAAGTGACACATGGAAACATAAAGCAGGATCTCCCTGACAACCCAGAGAGGTTTGATCGTTGTGTCTGTGTCCTGGGAAAGCAGGGCTTCTCCTCAGGGAGGTTCTACTATGAGGTGCAGGTTGAGGGGAAGACTGACTGGGATCTGGGAGTGGCCAGAGAGTCCATCAACAGGAAGGGGAATATCACACTGAGTCCTGAGAATGGATACTGGACTGTATGGCTGAGGAATGGAGATCAGTACAGGGCTCTGGCTGACCCCTCTGTCCCCCTCTCCCTGAGACAGAAGCCCCAGAAGGTGGGGGTGTTTGTGGACTATGAGGAGGGTCTGGTCTCCTTTTATGATGTGGAGGCTAGGTCTCATATCTACTCTTTCACTGACTGCACCTTCACTGAGAAACTCTATCCATATTTCAGTCCTAATCTTAACTGTGGAGGTAAAAACTCTGCCGCTCTGATCATCACTCCTGTCACACAGTGAAAAACAAAGTTGTGGAAATGCTCGAGTTTAAAAGTAAATGTGATTACAAAATATGAATCTGAACAAAACAGTTGTTGGTTTGCTGGAGACAAAGTAATTTAGGTTTTCAAACATTTATTAAAGATCTGTAAACAGAGGCAGTGCTCCCCTGGTGGCTCACTGCTCAGTGTCTCACAGACTAAGGTCTGACTCATGGACTGGGGTTCAAGTCCAGCCGGACTGTTTCCTACTTTTCTCTCTTCCATACTACCTTTCCTGTCACTCTTTCACGGTCTGTATCAAATAAAGGCAAAAATCAGGTAAATAATCATCTTAAACCAGGAAATACTGTTCAGAATCCAGTAGGCCTAATACTACGTTTTGTGAAATAAGGCAATGATATGTCACAAATGTACCAGTGAATGAATTAAATAAATAAAATGACCTATAATGCAATAAATGTACATAAAACCACATTCAATCCTTTAATTTTGTACACTACCACAATCAGTGAAAAGCACAAATCACTTATGAGAATGTTTCTGTAGTTTAGAAAACTTCAACATGAGATCCTAACATGGTGCTTGTATTCGTGGACGATGTACAAACACACAGTTGTGTTTCAGGTTCACACCAGTTCTGTTCAAGTTGGAAATGCTCTGAAGAGCATAAACTCTTTCTCTCACTGCTTCGGTCAGTGTGGTTACGTTGTTTTGGATAATCCACATATTTAACATTACAAACACACTCAACAGGTCAGTCAACTAGACATTCCCTCATGACCAACAGTCAGCTATACATTCCCTTTCTCTCTCATATTAGACACACACACTCTGAAAAGACTCTCTTAATATAGTTCCAATTCTATATCTTTTTCTGCCTAAACAAACTGATTCCTCAAATAATTTGAGGACAAAGAATCACATAAAAAGATGTCCTCCAACAATAAGTCTTTAACTCATACAAACACACACCCACAGAGATCACAGACTATCTTTATTTATTAGCTTTGACATCCCCCCTCTACTGTCTTCATAGTTAACCCGTCATCATCAGTGAACATAGACAAAGGGTTGTGTTTTGTGTGTGTGTGTGTGTGTTGTGCATTATTATCATCATCTACTACAGCAAGACTAACAGAAGACAAAGCGAAGACAGAGGACAGTTGAGATATGATGTGTGATGTGAGGTGTTAACAAGGTGCTGAGCACCATCCTACACTGTACACACATGCACAAGTAGCTAAAAGATGTTTCTGATGGCTGGAGGAAGACTAACTTATGGGTCAGAACCTTGCTTAACACAAACACTCTAAATGGTGTTTTCTGTATATCAAATTATGTTTTTATTAAA